>NW_026848555.1:0-40789 GCF_030435595.1 Desarmillaria tabescens
GACGACCGTGGACCTCCGTCGGGCCGCATGATCACGAGACGTAAGTCGCTTGTACTCTTCACAATTATCAAGGGGGACGCGGAATTAAAATTTTGGATATCGGGTACCCGTGGGAAATAATTATGTGATCGACATATATGGTGCGTCACGCTCCTGTTATGGAAAGTTTGTGACTCGGTCGGTCGGATTTTTTGAGGACGATTTTTTGAAAAGTGCTTGGAATGTCGTAAAACACCTAGGAAAATAGTCGAAATTGGGGGTCAATTTTTTTTGATAAATTTGCTAATATCGCCATCCTCAGTGATAGTTAGGCACTCAAAATCATACTTCGAAGCTTTGTTAATGTGTATCTTACATTTTAGGACCCGATATCCAAAATTTTTAATTCCGCGTCCCCCTTGACAATTATTATTGAAGTAACGGACGGTGTATCGATTCTCTTTCAGTCATGTACGTTGCGGACATGATCAGATAGACCTCCCGGCTCTCTTCCCACAGTATATCTGGTCAATACATCAATAAGCTCGGACCGCATTGAATTCAAAACAGGTTTTAACGAGAGACAACCGCCCGCTTCACTGTCTCAATCAAGCCTGGACCTGTAACCTACCTTGAACAAGAATGAAATTATATGACCGTTTAGTGCTCTTATCTCGGAATCATCTACGTCCTCACTTTCCTCTGAGCCGTTGTATCCTGTCTTCGAAAAGTTACTCTACGCCTGGTACGTCTCTGGCACCCCCTTTCAGTAATTTCAGTCTTTTTCTGATAAAAAAAAAGTAGTACCTCCGTGAGTCTTTCTTAAATCAGACTGGCCATGGTTGTTGATGAAGGAAATAATTATTAAAGACAATCAAATAATACACCCTAACAGCGTAACCGCAACTGCAGTCAACCAACGCAAGTGTGTAAAATGTCTCGGGGCAATTTTATTTACTTACTTTCATCAGGTTGTCGAAATGGCTTGATGTCTTGCGCTCAGGGGCTCTATAGAAGTTCCAAAAAGCACTGAAAAACTAGATCGCATGTTCTGGGAGCGGTTTATATGCAACGGATGGTCCGGCGCCCTCAGCCGTTCGACCAATGACTTAAGGGATTTTTATGGTCTTCATCTAGATGCGAAATGCGCTTATTATGTGAACAAGGTCAAGAGGGTATTGGAGATCACGGATGCTGCGCTCTTCTGTAAGGCGGCGGATAACGAACCCCGCGATTTTCCCAAAGACGAAACAAGCTTTGCTGCAATTGTATCGCAGCTGGAGCCACCGATCCCGTCCAAGTACACAACCTATCCTCTGGAACTTGATATGGCGATGATCAGGGCAATGCCTGGATCGGTTGAAGTGCCGTCGTCTTTTAAACCGACGGAACGTCTCGAACATCATATCAACGAGATTTTCACTAATGTCAAGGTGAGAATATCATTTTTTTATGCTCTCAATATATGGTCTTACACATTAACTTCCATCCAGATTCCACTTCAGATGACCGACCTTGTACTACCCTTGGAAGAAATTAGGCGCTGGTTAGATCCGCAAGATCAGCTTCGGAACCAGGTATCCGAACGTATGGTACCCTTTTCAAATGATCTCTATGAAGCTGCAAGCTTTCCATTTCGATGGTTTTCCAACCGTGATGACGAACTTCTAGCGGCTTTGAGGGACCTCAGGCAGGTGCAAGTGTCAGTCATGCTCCATCTTCTAATCGTCACCCTGTAGAGATTCGGATGGGCATAATGCCCACCCGATATGGTCTTCAAGCAACTCACGTGTTATTAGCTAGAATTGACCCCATCTCCCAGGAAATTGCCAGACCTGTCGAAATCGTTGCATTTATTAAG
The DNA here is from genome assembly GCF_030435595.1 of Desarmillaria tabescens. NCBI lineage: Eukaryota > Fungi > Basidiomycota > Agaricomycetes > Agaricales > Physalacriaceae > Desarmillaria > Desarmillaria tabescens. The sequence continues at coordinate 1,841 of NW_026848555.1, forward strand.
CTCCGAAGTACCGAGGAGCTGAATTTGGCTGGACAAGCTGCTTATGTGGTTAGGCCGAGAGAGAACGTTTTGCCCTCGATCAAGACACAGGGGAAAGATTCAACACCAGAGCACTCTGAGACCTCTTACGCCAAGGCACTGGTCGCACAGATAAGGGCAGACTTTTGGTTTACTGGGGCACGTCTAGGGGTATGAATCTTCGTCATTGCTTTACACCTTTTTATTAATTAGCGACCTCCAGTGTTTTTGGGATGGCCATTTCATGGTTATGGCACGAGCGGTCGAGAACGGCCAACGGTTAGACATTCATTTTAGCCCTACCGTCGCCGCTGGTTCTCGGCCTACTCCCTACAGACAGCAACAGATAACGTCGGAAGAGTTGCATGCGTCAGTGGTCGATTATATAAAGACAGCAAAGGCGCAGGCAGAAAGACAACAAGAAACAGAGAAACAGAAGTTGTACAATCTAGAATCGGCACAGAAAGAGCTACTTGCTGAGGTAAAGAAGGTGGAGGAGAGAATGGAACGGGCTGAAGAGGCTCTATGCCATGCAAAGGAACGGGGCGATGCGGTTACTTCAACGGCAGAGAACGAGGTGGAGGAATGCAAGAAGATGCAATTGAAAAGTTCGATGGCAGTTGCGAAGATGGAAATCGAGGCTAAAATGGCGAAGGAAAAATACGAGGAGGCCAAGGCTACTGTTGACGATTTTCAAGATGGAAAGTGCCATGTTTCGGAGATATACCGAGGGCTCAACTCGTATGGACTCTTTGCTTCTATTGGAATACTGGCGGCTCGTGATCTCCCTCCACGCCATGCCCGACGCAAGCCCTGCGTATCTATGGCGCTTTACCCACTTGGTAGGACTTCTGATAAGGAGAACGATGAAGTAAACCAAGCAACAGAAGGTGCAAGATCCAGCGTGGTTGCTCTCGATAAGGAGAATGATACACGTCTTCCTCTGCCATACGTTGATTGCGGGAGAAATATCTTAGCAGGCAGGTCTGCATGGGATTGTTTGTAAGGGCACATTCCATGGACTTGATAGGAACAACTATCCCGGCCGTCGTCAAGTTGCCTTGTCTTACCAGGGATGAAGAAGGACTGGCTCTTACGGCCGAAGACATGGAACATGAATTACAGGTATACAAAGCACTACGCCATATCCAAGGTTCTGTTATTCCTCGCTTGTATGGCTGTGGCTACGTCTACGACTGGTACAGTGGACGATCGATACCTGCCTTAGTCTTAGAGAACGCGGGCGAGAATAATCTAGCTTCGCTCGGCGTCTCGACATTGACAGAGGAGGAGAAAATCGCCATCAAGGATGTCCTGGATGCCTTTGTGCGTTGTCTTCTTCCCATTGATGCCAATAATTATGACCCAGTATAGCACAACGAAGGTTGGATCCATGGTGATGTCGCAGGGAGGAATATTCTATACTCAACTGACACTGATGGCCGGAAGAACTTTCGTCTTTGTGACCTATCCTTTGCAGAGCGGTGGCACTGTGATGACGACAAGCAAGACGATGACATTGCTCTGATGGAAATGTTGGAAGAAGATGACGATAATGATGAGGACGACAATGAGGATGAGATCAATTAAGTTATCCATCAAATAAAATGGGTTGCAATGACTTTGTACAATTAGTATGATCTAATATTATTTAATATCACAGAGGTAAAGTGCCGAACCGACAGATGCTATGTTTCAGACATCTACTATCAAGGGCTCAGGGGTCGCATGGACTCAGCCTCTCCAGCCTAGGCAGACGAGCAAATGGAATCTCAACAGAAGGCTTCCCATCAAACGTCGTTTCTACCGTTAGCTTCGACGGTGGCGTAAGAGATCTGATGTAATCTGGACCAAGGGTGATCATGCTTGGTTGGATCTAGAGAACTTCGCTGAGCACACAAGATGCGTGATAGGAAAAGAAGGCTCTTACTTTGTCAAGAAGGGTCTTCAACTCGTTCTCTCTCCTTCTTGTTCTCAAACGGGTCGGCCTCGGCGCTGATTTCACCAGATCCAAGTATCAAGATAATGGAGAGGCTGGTAGAGTGGCTTATAATGGGAATATCCTGGAATGGCGCGAACTCGGAACTGAAGTGACGTCAAAAGTCGACGAGGCACCAGATGGATCATGTAGAGAGCCAATTGCGTATTCATATACAATATACAATGGGTTGTGTGTATACCTGTAGGCCAAGATTTTAGATCTTCACCGCGGAGTGGTAAAATCCACTTCTTTACGTTGATGGTACCTCTAGATTAGAGCGCCCTTAGTACTCCATTCTACTTCTGCGTCCCCACCTCTCGCAGTCCGCTTTCCCACCGCACCCTTCCAGTTCCAACAGTCCCACACCTTGACCGTCTGATCTTTAACGTCTTGGCTCGGATGCTCATGCTAGTCACGGGACCGAGATGTGCAAGGAGCTGAGTTCCACGGTGGCTGTTCTGGCGACGAAGATGGATGACGGCGTTGTGTAAATACTGTGTCATGGCTGTACGGGAACCAAGCTTCCTCCGGTGTTCGCAGTAGCTGTCCCGTAGATGTATCTTGGTATTTCAGATAGCCAGAATTGTCCTGCAAGGCGCTAGCAGGCGTCAAGGAAGTAGGAACTCGCTTAGTACGGTAGCCGGCAAACAATAGTAAGGAAGAAATTCCATGCAAGTAGATTCGATGGGCGCCTTCAAAGTTCAGACGGTGAAGCTCGACGCCGTCCCGGTCACTGACGTATTTCTTGAATCCTCTGTGCAACGACAAAATGTGAATGACCATGGAGATATCTGAAGAATGTGTTAGAGGTGAGCACAAGACAAGGGGGGAAGCACATTACATCGCATGTTTCCTGTAGCTGCAACTCGGTATGAAGGGTACCTGCTTGCCAGTCAAACCTATGCACCCGGATACATCATTCGAAGACATACCTCCATTTCGCGTATATCGCGACCTATATGGACCACTATCCAATTTCAATTCTTTCCCTTCTCGTACACCTTCCTATCCCACTCCTCGGACGATCTCATCTTGCCCTACTCGCCATGTTCCATCCATCTCTTCTTGGACCTCAGTTCGTCCAGCCTCTCCAGTCAGCAGGAGGTTCCGCATCTTCTATCAGGGCCTTTGCTTCTACAGCCCATGCAGACTGATGTGATAGCTCCGTACGAAGCAGCAAGCTTGTTGGTGACTATATACTTGTAGGAACGGGCTCCTTCAGGTATCGCACTGGAAGTTTGTTAGAATTTCGGTATTGAAGTACGTTTGGAGATAGGATGAGATATTCTGCCTGTGCTCGGCCCACCGCTCGACGTGTGTCATAGTTTTTGCTTCGTACCTGCGAGCTCAATGGCATCTCCATATCGTTTACGAAAGTCCTGGATAAAAAGGTAGCATCGTAACGCCTCCTAATAGCAGACAAATATACATGAGCCAGCATTATATTCAAGGACTATCGCGTGTTGCTTACTTAAAACGGGAGATATTAAGGAGGGCAGCAGGTCGTCGAAGGCGGTGGCAGTGCATCATATTTGCTATTCAAGCTGATACCTGAAGAGACAAACAATTCGCCTTTTTTCCCCTCCGCCGACTGTGACGATGCTGCATCCCTGATAACGCATGCTATTCACGTTTTTCGAGATCATTGTGATACGCCCTGAACTATTTTATGCCTAACTAATGACTGCACATCTGCTTTGTCCATACCGTGGGAGCAACAGGCCTACCTCAAGGACGCCCTTTATCACGCGAATTCTAGTTCCAACTTCCTATGAACACTGCTAGGCTTATTGACAATATGTCATCGCGCGAATTTTTCACTCAATGTTGCCTTATAACTATGATAACACGGTGTTGTTTATCGAGCATATCGAAACAAATTTTCGCCTCAACGTAGGTCGTTCTTGCGTCGGCTTTTTGATATTCAACAACATATGAAACGGAAGGTTCATTTCTGATGGAAGTTCCATGACCGAAAAACTTATGTCATTTAGAAGCCTAGCAAGTTGACGAGGTCCCAAATCGGCTCAAAATTTCATGTTCAAGGGGGTGATTTTCAATTCGAGCTTTTCACTAAGGCTAATATCTTGGAACAGGCATCTCTGGGGTCTGCGTCCTGCCAATCTGTCGTGAGTTAGTGGAAATGTCACCGTGACAGACAGGCACCTATCTCATTGATAATATACTGGTTTGACTAGACTCTTCTGGATATCGTGTGTTATCGCATCCAAGAGGGGTAGCTCATGAATTCGTACGTGACTCCTAGTTCAACCACCAGCGGTACACGGAACTAAGTCATGTCTGTTATCACATTCGTCGAATTTGCTTCACGGGGCGTCGATATCAACTCCGCTCTCTTTGTGTTCTGGAATTCTTCAGCCTGAATGATTTGGCGATGCCGTTGTTGTTGGACGGACCATGTCGACGCCGAAGCAAAAATAATAGCTTCCAGGGCCTTGTCCAGGGGAGATGTCGGTCTCCCTTGATAAAGAGGAAGAAAGAGTTGTGATACGTGCCGATACACGTGGTAAACACCAGGATTTGCAAAAATCCAACCCAACCGATGTGTCGCCAAATTGGGAACCCGGAATAGTCGCTCCTTGTTTGAACTTCTGCCTTCCCCCCTCACCACGAAAGTTTCACACATATCCGTCGCCTCCCCCGCTAGCATAGAACATTGTGAAAGCCCAATGACGGTCAGTGCGCTCTCTTCGCGAAGATCCCTACTAATTAGTGGCTGTGCTTAACGACATCTTTGGTTGACTTTTTCAACCCTCACAGACACTCCCTAGACGTGATTTATGTCTGGCGTGCCGGGTCAAGTTAACTTATAAGAGGGACATTAAGCAACTGGCAGATGCGCTTCCTAGCGGCGCGGACGTACAAGCTACCCAGTGAGTACATCTGCTGCTGCGCCACAATGCACTAATTGGCATCGATGAGCAGGCATCGGTACACCTGTCCTGGAGGAAAATATGAGGCTCCTCCAGAGGAACCTATGGGGCACGTTGAGGCCCGGTGAATATTCCCTCTTCTTTTCTTCGCGACAACTACTCACAGTCACCCTAGCATAGCTCAAATGGGCTTTCCCCCCTACCAGCATGACTTTTCTTCCACAGACACCGGACGTCGAACGAGGTATCCTTTCCTTGATCCTCATCCCCCACGATCTCTAGAGCGAAGGACTCATAATGGTGCCAAAGTCGAGACGAATGTCAGTAGCAGACGCCACGCCGCAAATCGACTCTCACCGACCACCTCGAGTGATTCCTCTGGAGCCTCAGATCACATTTTACTCCCTCCTATCAATGGTGATTACTCCCCATGGCGTCACCTACCTCCCGCAGGTGGCGACCAACGCGGCGCATCGTCGAGCTGGTGCTCTTCACCCATCGAGATTTCTGGCAGGTCCTTGCTTCATTCTCACTCTGACCGATTGTCGCGGGTCTCAGACGCTGATAACAGGCAAAGATATCAGCCCTACTCTCGGCCCAGGCCGCTGCTGCGCTACACACAAGTCAGCGATGAGCAGCTACCAGGGAACTTCCGAGACGACTCGACATCTCCTCCTGGCACGCTCCTGGGTAATGATCCAGAGGAAAATGTCATGACCGGAATCCACCGGCGCAATAGTTGCCATTCCAACCCTCCTCCGCCGGTGCTAGACGTGGAAGGCGGGCGTCGGTCTGCCAGGCTTCATGATTCTTTCGTTAATCGTGACCGCAAGTTGCCCCCGCTAGTCCTTGATCGTGAAGATCCTCGTTTACCCCCTGTCCGCCGACCGTATCGGTATGAAGCCACATTGCCTGAGAGTGAAGGCTATCGTTCGCGTCACGAAGACCTTCCGAGACTTAGTCGACACCAGCTGCCGACACCTCCTGGAAGTAGCTCGTCGCCGCTTGCCCCCAACTTCCGCGGATTTTCTGATCATGATCGACCCTGGCGATCAAGCCTCATTTATCAGCCTCGGGAGGCTTCGCGAGAGAGGGATCATCGCGATGTTAGGGCGACTTCCGGAGGTCTGCCAACTCCCGTCCATGACTCACCAGTGGACCAGGCGCTATTGGACGATAGCTATCCCAACGACAGGATTTCGACTTCGATCCCATTTTACATGTTGTCGAGGATGTCCTACGGCACGCGAGAACGCAACGACGGCTATACTCGTGATACGGTACTTCGTAGTGCCTACGAGGACACCAATCAATCCCTGCTGAACAGCTCCCACAACGATAAGGTATTAGGACCCTCAACCAAAACCAACAAGGAGTATGCAGCAGCATCCAGAAGTTTACCCAGCCCCATCGACGACTTGCCAATGAACGAGGCATCCTTTGACTTAAACGGAAATAACAGATCCCGGATGTCTGGTACCTCTACTGCATCAACGGCCAGCGACGCCTCAGTACATGATAGCCCTCGTCGCAGAATGCAGCTCGATGGTGCACATGAAGAGTCTGGCCGTGTAGCGCAGCCAAATGCTGTGCCCGTTTCTGCGCCTTTACAATCGCAAGTGACTGGGATGTCGTACAGTCCCCCAACGTCTGATGATGAGGAAGTTGACCAGCTCAGCGAGGATAAGCCAAAGTCGGGTCCGGTTAACACAGGCTATTCGCGATTCCAGTTTATGCCAGGGAACACCACCTCTCGTACCTACAAAACGGTCTTTTATCCCGGCGACGACAAGGCTCCTCCCAGCACACCTTGGAATACGCGTGCGATGCTTGCCCTCACTGATCCGGACCATTCTACTATGTATGCTGACATCAGAAGGATGCAACAACTTGAAAAGGATTCACTAACCGCAGTGCCTCGCGCGTCTGAATTTCACTTCTTTTATGACTCCTCCATGTCAGATATAGTTCATAATTCTCCATACCCGAGGTCCTTGTTGTTCTCGAACGACCCCTTCCTCGATTCGTACACCGTTGAAATCCAAGAGGTCTCATTCCCCGACAACTCGGTTCTGGAGGCGCACGATCCTATTGCAGCATTCACTTCAACTACCTCTACTGCCACGGATGAAGTCGTTGCCGCCACCTCCGAACTCGATTCCCTCACTGAGGATCTGGACCTCATCAACTTGGATCCAGGAAATGGCAAACCCCAAGATATTTGACATATGCCGGTATGTCTATGATTGTACAATAGTCTTGAACCATCCCAAATTTCTCTTATATCCCTACTCACGGACCAGGCTGCGCTGTCATCTTATTGTTGCTCTGCTGTTTGCTTTCCTTTTGAATTTGGCATTGCTATCTGCTATCGTAAAATACGCTGAATGTTACATCTTCGCTGTCGAGTAGTTATGTTTCGTTTTCAATGCCTTGCTATCAAAAGTCTTCAGTGTTCTTTCCTGTACTCGCATACCCACTGGCTACCACCCGTATACTCTCCACTCTCTTCGTAACGCTAGCGAAGGAATCCCGTGGCTATATTGTCACTCCAGACAAAATGATCTTATATCATCCAGGACCTCCGACCGTCGAAATAATTAGAGTCTACAACTGGCGAATCTTCTCTAATAACATATTTTTACCCTTCATGTCACCGTCCTCAATCTCCTTGACCACATCGGCGCCAAACCAACCCTTCACCAAACACTTCGCCTTACCTCCGCTCAACGCCTCGGCAACCACGAAGGCGCCATTCCGCTCACCCTTCGTACACATTCCGACGATCACATCGTGCCCTAGAGTCTCAACGAGCTGATCCGCAAAAACGGCCGAATCCCACCCCGGCACCTTTTCAACGGCATTGCTCGCCCGGTTGTAGTGCCCACCCTGGAGGAGAGTCTTGTACATGCGTGAAGTATGTGGAAGATCGATAACGTGTGGGTTAGCGAGGTCAGTTGACGGATAAGGAGCCGCGGCTGTTTTGAGGAGTGCGTCGACCGCTTTGGACTTGTCTATAATGCAGAGATTAGAATTGGATACACGGAATTCAGAGGCGTGATGAACGTACCACCAACCGCATAAAGCAGAATTTCAGGGATGACAAGGCTTCCGCCAGGCTCCCGGCTAATCTTTTCACTATTCTCAGAGATCCACGCAAGTAGAGGCTCGCTAGCGCCGACGCGTATTTCATTTTGTCGGATATCTGCATCCTTTTTACTCGTTCGAGATCTGATTTCATCGGTCTCCGTTATCGAAGTTATCTGCGCGGGGGTGAAGTGTCGTCTGGTACGAGGAACCATTAGATAGAGGAGCGCTCTTCGTCCCTGTGGCGAAGGATATAACGTATCCGCTGCTTGCGTGATCTCGGGAACTAGGGTTTTTAACACAAGTTTTGTGTCACTGAACGATAAATGATTCAATTTTTTTAAAAAAAACCGAAGAAGACAGCACGCTTACTCAATTACATCTATAGCCGTGAACAGGACCAGCTGAGCCTCCTCATTCGTGCACATCTTCAGAATGTGTGGCTTGAGTACTTTGAGAATCTGTTTTCGATCTTTCGCCGTTCCGCGGGCGAGAAACTCGCGCACAACTCGACTCCCGTCTTTCGTGTGGACCAACTCGGCCAAAACTTCCTGACAACTGTTGCACTGCGTTAAATGAATGGAAAGGCAGCAAAGACTGACTACGTACCACTCAAACATTTCGCGAAATTGCTTCTCACGTTCCTCTCCTTCACTTTCATTAACAGCTACGATATATTCCCATAAGGCACGATGCACAATTGCGTGCGTGACAGCACCTTTGTCGGGATTGTTGAATCTGCATAAGTGTTAGTTTAAAGTAACGAGAAAGTCCTAACGGCCTTACATTGACATTAATCCTGTTTTAGTCGCATTAAGAACTCGCTTCCGTCGTTCCTTGTCTCCATCTTGCAAGACACCGCTTAATCCCTTCTTCGCGCGCTCCTTGTCTTCAATACTGCCTGATGTTACACTAAACAAGGTAGCCTCTTTTCCATAGAGATCACGAAGGAGCAACGTCCGCTCGTACGCATTGGCGTATAGCTCGAAAGCATCGGCTAGTACCGAAGATGCCTCTCGGTGAAGAAGTAATCGCAGGGTGTGTGACTGAAATTCGAGAAGAATGGATGTTCGATGAGCGGGACAATGTCTGATGAGCTTGGTGACAAGGAACTAAAAAAAGTATGAGCAAGAAGTCATTCGATATTTCAAGCACGAAACACATGCTTTTGAGTATTTGTTCTGAGCTAGATCCCTATACTTCCCCTTCAACTCGACAGCTACTTCATCTCGTTCCTTTTGCTTGCCGTGCTTGACAACAGTCTGAACTATCCGGCTGGCGTCGTGTTTTAGGACGATATCCTTCACTTTTCCGCGTATAACATCCATGAGATCGTGAATATGTTTTTTGCCGTTCGGAAGCTGGTATATTTTTCTGTCGTGCGAGTGACCACACTCTCTTGGCCTCCGTTAAAAGCGACGAATGAGGTTTTGCCGTCTTCCGTTGCTCTTGAAGAATCTTTTGTGCTTTACGAGCCTCGCGTATCGCTACCCATGCATAAGTCAAATGGATAGAATGAAAGTAGATTTGCAACACACCTAGTGGATCTTTGATCGCTTTTTCCTCAACTACATCCATGCCCTTGTCATCGACTATTTCATCATCCTGTTTCTCCGCATCGTCTTCGACTATTTCATCGGAATCAGAGCCAGAACCATCTTCAGGTGCAAGTTGGGTTACAGGTCGACTTCGTTTCTTTTCAGACCCTTGAGGTACATTCAGGTGGATTTTCTTGCTAGAAGGACCGGCTTGGGATGCTGCAGATCGCTTTTTTGCCGTCTTGGATATCGCAGCCATGACTGAATAATGAGGATATCGAAAACACCGAAAATAATATTAACTTTTTTTCATGCATCACACGTCGTGACCTGTGACGTATTAACGGGCCGGGATGCCGGAGCTGGGATGGCTGCCAGGAGCCTGGCGGTAACCGGTTGCCGCTCATCCTACCACTGGATTCCAACGATGACTTTTCTTGACGATAAATGCTGGGTATGCACGCTATACAAACAGACACAGTACACTTCCAAATCACACTATGACCTGTACCGAGGAAGTCGCCCCGGAACATGGGTAATGTTTCTCTCAAAGGCCAAGCGACTAAGCGTGTTTTCATCATAGCCTGGCCGTGGATTTCTAAGTCGCGAACAATGAACTTCGTCAGACGGTGCACGATGCAAGTTGCCTGCGTTACTTTGCTCAGCCTTCAAAATCCCGGATCAGCATAATGATGCAACGAGAAAATGGTTCATATTATGTCGGTGGCAAGCTTCAGTGCAGTGTCCGTCGGTTGTTCGAGCTCAACCCGTTGCCAAGACAGAAATATCATATATCATCAGCACAACGAAACATGTTTCTCCTCTCCCAGTCGCTAGAGCTTGACGCTCAAAGCCCTTTTCTTGTTACAGCTGGCCTGTTCACGATATGAAGAACTCAACACCCTCTTTCTCCTCCTCCGTTGCTGCTTCAATGGAATCATCGTCGACTGATTATCCCTCTGAAGCCGACAACGATAGTTTCAACATGCACGATCCGAATTTCTCGTATGAAAGATCCGTCTCTTTCAGTCACTCCGACGCGTTTCGTCCCAGTCCCCCACCGCTAGCAGGACTACACAGTAATGACAGTTACGAGTCTCTAGAAAAACTCCCTCTCCAACAGGCCGATAGTACGTTGTACCCTGTGCGGTGAGTTGGAGACCTTGTTGCAGTGAACACGTTTTGACCCCGTTTCACAGAATGAGTGGCATCCTGCGCTCGCCCTACGAAAGTAGTGAACTGGGTCGAGAATCCGTTTTTTCTCTGGAGACTAACTGGCGACGACGCCAAACCATCAAACGTGGGGTTACGCGAAGAGTGAAACTCATCAAGGGCAATTTCATTACTGAATATTCAGTCCCCACGGCAGTTCGGAATGCTATCGAGCCCAAGTACACCTCAACGCAAAGTACAGAATTCTCGTATGTTGAATTTGTATCCAGAAGCCCAAAATTACGAACTGACAGTACATCCCAAGCCATATGAGATACACAGCCGCTACGTGTGATCCAGATGACTTTACAGAAGCAAACGGATGGTCGTTACGGACAAAGCTGTACAACCGCGAAACGGAGCTACTTGTTGCCGTCACCTCGTATAACGAAGATAAAACATTGTACGCCCGCACTTTACATGGTGTCATGATGAATGTCCGTGACATCTGTAAAACCAAAAAGTCCAAATACTGGCGAACTCAAGCCGAGGCTGGCTCTCCTGGCTGGCAAAAGATCGTAGTGGCTCTGGTTGTTGACGGTCTGGAAGCGATGGACAAGAGTGTTCTAGACATCCTTGCCACCGTGGGTGTCTATCAGGACGGCGTGATGAAAAAGCAGATTGATGGGAAACCAACGGTAGCTCACATCTTTGAGGTATGTAACGTTCCTATGCATTACTGTAGCTTGTTTACCTGATTTGTTGCAGTACACCACGCAATTATCCGTGGACGCCAAACCGAATCTTGTACTTCCACAGGATGGTGATCCATCCAATTTGGTTCCTGTGCAGATCATATTTGTATTAAAAGCGCAGAACCAGAAGAAGATAAATTCTCACCGGTGGCTGTTTAATGCTATCGGGAGAATGCTGGTGGTGAGAATGAATCGCCCGTCATCTAAGAATTATTAACGCGTAGCCGCAGCCCGAAGTCTGCATATTGATTGACGCCGGTACGAAACCCGGTCGCAAATCTCTTTACTACCTCTGGGAAGCCTTTTACAATGATCCATACCTTGGAGGATGTTGCGGCGAGATTCATGCGATGATCAAAGGCGGCAAGAAACTATTAAACCCCCTCGTAGCTGCCCAGAACTTTGAGTACAAGATGTCCAATATTCTCGGTGCGTACATCTGTCCTGTCCCAGAATTTACGCTTACGCGCCATAATTAGACAAACCAACTGAAAGTATGTTCGGCTACGTCTCTGTGCTGCCTGGAGCATTCAGTGCGTACCGATACAGGTTCGTCTCATATGCAGTGCTACGTTGCGTTATGCTCACAAGGGCATGCTGTAGAGCCATCCTCGGTCGGCCTTTGGAGCAATACTTTCATGGTGACCACTCCCTTGCGGATCGTCTAGGCGACCAAGGTATCAACGGAATGTCCATCTTCCAAAAGAACATGTTTTTAGGTATGCACTATAATACCTCAGTCTGCCCCCATTGATATAATATCCAAAGCCGAGGATCGTATCTTGTGTTTCGAACTGGTAGCAAAACGAAAGGAACGATGGACACTGACCTACGTCAAACCAAGCAAAGCCGAAACCGATGTGCCAGAGAGCGCTGCAGAGTTGATAGGGCAACGGCGAAGATGGCTCAATGGTTCATTTGCAGCGAGTGTCTATGCGCTTGTCAACTTCTTCAGGTTTTACCATTCGGGACATGGGATCTTCAGGATGCTGTTCTTTCATATCCAGGGCTTAGTGAGTTGTGCTCTATCCATATTGACAGGTGCTAATGGCGCGATAGTACAACGCCTTTTCTTTGTTCTTTTCGTGGTTTGCCTTGGCCAACTTGTGGCTTACGTTCAGTATCATCATCGACCTGTTACCATCGCAGGGAGTGGTATTCGGAAGTGTCGTTTTAGTAAGCGATACTATTCTAGCAATTGGATTCTCGATTGACATCGCTACCTAGATTCACTGGATTAACTTCGGTCTGAAGTGTCTTTATCTAGATTTCCTCATACTGCAGGTGTGTCTCAGTGGGTGCGGCTCTTTGGAGAGTTAAAACTCGTTGGTCGCAGTTCGTCCTGGCATTAGGCAATAGGCCCAAAGGAGAACGATTTGCATATACACTTACGTTATGGTAGCCTGCTTATTTTTCTTTGTCGGCATTCAAGCTAATTATCTCCAAGGGTTTATGCTGTTCTCTCTGTATATCTCTTGGTCTGTTCGTTCTGGCTCACGTCGCTTGCTTTCAAGGTAACGGTAGTTCATGTTTCCTGTCTCGCCTGCTAACGGGCGCGCACACAGGATATCCCTAAAGCGCTCCAAGGCAATAAGTCGACGATGGAAGTTGTGGCGTCTTTCTTTAGCCCACCTCTTGGCCCACTAGTCGCCGCGATGATATCAACATTCGGCATCTATTTCTTTGCGTCCTTCTTATATGTACGTAGGCGGCTTCCACTTGAAGTGTTTTACTGACAAGTGTCCTAGGGCGATCCATGGCACATGTTCACAAGCTTCATACCGTATCTATGTCTCGCGCCAAGCTTCATTAACGTTCTTAATGTATACGCATTTTGCAACCTACACGACGTGAGCATTACCAACTATGTGCTGCCAGGTGTATTTCTGACTGTTCGTCATATTGTTGTACTCAGGTGTCTTGGGGAACGAAAGGAAGTGACAAAGCAGATGCCCTGCCATCACTGAAATCCCGTACAACACTTGGAAACGACGAGCCTCATGTTGAGGATACGACTAGGATACAGGAGGACGTCGATGCTGCGTTCAAGGAGACAGTCACTCGTGCTCTTCGGAAGATCAAGTCAGCTGAAGGAAACGAGAAGCCGACCCTGGATGATGAAAATAAGACATTTAGGACTCGTCTCGTGGCTGCATGGATGCTCACAAATGGCATCCTCGCCGTGGGGATCGAGAATATTAATGGCTGGCTGAATATAGATGACGAAAACATCTCAAAAGAGATGATCAAGGATTTCGAGGAGCACCATTCGGAGAAGAGGAATAATTACTTTGCTTTCATCTTATATTCGACTTTTATTCTGTCGATTGTGAGGTTGATAGGTGTAACTGATGTTTCTGATATACATACCTCGGACTAATTTGCTCCGTAGTGTTTATGGTATTGGCTAGGGCACAACTTGTGCAAATGTTGCCGTAGGAACTGAAGTAAAGGGTATATGACTTCTTGACCCCCCGTATCCCTGATTACTCCTGGCAGTCGGTATATCGAATCTGAGAGTAAGTGACTGAGGAAAAATTGAACTGAAAAATGGTTGGAACACCTTCAGCTCGATCGAACGCGATCGAGCTGGACACAACCCACTGCTTACTTATCGCTCTTCCCTAGGAATGATGTGCTTTCACGTTCCTCTAAGACGTTACAACGGTCCCGTCTTCTAGTGATACTGAAAGTGGTTAAGAGTGCAAACAGTGCGAATGGAGTCATCTAGAATGATAGAAACTCACCCGAAATACGAGACTCAGAGAACACGTCCGAGGCGTACAAAAGTAGACGGCGTGGAGTATACTACATGCAAGCGGCGTATATGTATAGCTACAGAGTACACAGCACTTATACATGTAACAAATAAAGAACAAAATGGAAAATACGACCAAAGAAAGGTACAAGGCCCTCACTCGACTGACGCACTAGTCCACAGGATACTGCGCAGTGCTGGATGAGTTTAGACTCTGAAAATATGATACCGCTTGCACTACTTATATTGGAAAACTGCATTTTTGACCGGTGCAAGTTGTATGCGAGCGCACTCGGCGCACGGGCCATGTCTGAGTCAGCCGCGCGCTCGGCCCGGTCATCTTAGCTTCACTCAATCATGTACGTGTTGGTTATCCTTGCAAGCATAACACTCATTATCCAGGCCTCCCAAGGGTTTCAGTCGGAGAAAAGCTGCAACTGACGGCTCGTCAACGCCCAACGTTCCCGTACGATCTTCGCTCTTCCTCAAAGGCAGTCAGTAACTTCTCCAGCAGAGTCTAGCGGTGCAACTGTCCTACTTGCATAGCCCCAAACCGTTCAAGAATCCCTACTACTCCAAGAATGTCAACCGTCGGGCGAAGAATTTTAAGACCGTGCTGAGTCAGGAGCGGGAGCGGGAGAGGGCAGAGCGGGAGAGGAGAAAGTTGGCACAGCCGGATGTTCCCCTCGAGCCAGATGAGATGCCTACATGTATGTTGCAGTGGATTTGTTTCTTCATTTTGCTGAAGAGTTCGTAGATGCGTCAATTGAGGCTCCACCGTCTTTACTGCCGATGAAGCATTACTGTGATGTTACAGGTCTCGAGGTGCGTGCGGGCGCTTTTGGGTAATGTTCATCCGTTATTTTTTTTTTTTTCAAATAGGCGCCCTATACGGATCCGGCTACGGGTCTGCGATTTCATGATAAGAGTGTGTACCAAGTCATCAAAGGAATGGTCCGTGCATTTTTTTGTCTGTTCTAAATACTTGCTCATTCGACTGTAGAGTGTTAGCACAGCGAAAGATTATCTCTCAGGTATGCGAAAAGGTGCTTGGATTATTTGCCGTGTCTTACGTTGTTTCCTACAGCTCGTGGTGTTAATTCTATTGTCAAGTAATCCAGGACGGTCGGTGCTGTTTGGCCTGACATTTTTGTTTATCCATTTGTATTCCATTCGCCCTGGCATTTTCATGACCCGGTGATCCAGCCTTGTATACTGCCGACATGATCAGCCACACCTCGTTCCTGTGAATATATCTTTTTAGAGATAACTACACCCTGGCGCCCAAAAAAAACTCGGTGTTTCTGCTACGATAGGCAACAGCATTTCAAGCAACGTCTTCATGTCACCGTATAGGCCATTTCGCACATCAGCAATCCCACTGGCCAGTTAACACTGACCAAATCAATCCTAATCCGGCGAGAACTTTTCTGCCTCATGCTCTTCTACACACCGTCCATTTTTACCTCGCACTTCGCACAGATATTTATTATTCCAGAAATTTGCAAAACTTGCTTTGGAGGAACTTCATCCTCTGTGCCCAAGGCTTCCATTCTAATTTACCTCAAAGAGCTGAACAACATTTCGAGATTCTCACTGGTCTCAAGTTGGCCCCATAGAAATTTTCCTCTGTTCCAATTCCCACAGCCGTGGCTACGACAGGAGTATTTCACTGAAACATTTTCTACGAAATGAATCGCGCCTCCTACAGTTCGTCTCACATTGCTTCCACGGGGGATTTTCACCTCCGATTATTATGTTCAAGTTGTGTGGATATTCATTCTATGGCGCACCTTTCGTTGCCAGTTGCTATGACATTGGCCTGAAAGAAACCATCCAAAAACATATCTTGCTTAGAATTTTCAGTCAGGTACCTTCTTTCTCGAGGTCCCTATGATAATCACAATGATCCAACTTTTTTTCTGTCTTACACACTTGGTCTGCTCACCAACCATAAAGGGAAATAAAACGATCACATGCAAGTCTTTCTTTCACTCCACGCGTCTTCTGTCTCAGGTGTCGGATACGGGCGAAAAGTCCAGGAATGTGATTGTAGTTCGTGATATTCCTCCTCCGCACAGCCTAGTACTCCTTTTCATGTCGTTGGAGACATTCTTGCGACACGGTCTCACATATCGCTGGATGTATAAGAAGACCCGACTTTCTGCTCAATATGCATCAACATTCACAACAACATCATGGCACCTTCTTACATCACTTACAACGAAACCAACGCTCCGCCTCCGGCGTATACACCCCACAGTGTCAGCTGTCTGCTTCTCTTGCTAGGTTAATAACTCAATGTTCCTATAGGACGGGGGCGCTCCGAAGCAGGATCCCTTAGCCAGTATCGATAGCCTCCTCGACGGCTTCAGGACCCTGCACCGCGAGCAGAATCTCCCTCAGAACTCAAAGCTCGTAAGTACAGATCATGTTTCAACAAGGACATCCCTATTGACAACTTCATCTTTACAGTACGTCACACGACAACCCGAGCCGATCAATCCAATGGCCGCTCAAGCATGCGCCTCCCCATCCGGTAAACGGACCAAATGGTCCCGTAGTCTGTTCCACATTTGGGGAGATCTCCGAAATTGTGAGTTACAAAAGCTGCCTTGTTATTGTGCTCTTGGCTTATTATCTAGAATTTCCAGGCGTGTCGGCGTGTTTCTGCCCTTGTGTCGCTTTTGGGCAGAACGCAGATCGTGTAGACCATCTTCAAAGGACTAGTAACCCTCACCCCGATCCGTTTGGCCTTTGTTGCTCCGATTCTTGCTGCATGTATGTCGCGTGTATACCCTTTTGTGGTGTGGCTTGTGGAATACAGGTTTGTGTATTATCGGTTTGTAATTACTCTCTTACTGATCGTTGTTTAATATCAGGCGCAGAATCGCAGAGCGGTACGGGAACGTTATGGCATCGAAGGAAATATTGTCACAGATTGTTTTGCATCTACGTGTTGCTACCCCTGCCAATTGACCCAAGAGAGCAGACAAATAGCCTTGGAAGAGCGGCAGTGGACTGAAATGTCACACGTTTAAGGACCTTCAATTGGATCGGTTGTGCATGTAGTGTTCTTCTCTTGTGGTTTATTATTGCTACGAACTCTTTCGGTACATCTGCGTATATCCTGATCTTTTTCTGTGTTACATAGAAATCAAATATCGTTATCGTCCATCATTTACTAGGTCTCGCAAAATGGGGCGGCTGCGCAAGAGGCCTTCCTCCGTTAAACCTTTCTTCACCTTCAATTTCTTCTGTGGTCTGATACTGCTCGCGTTCTCCTTCCTTGGACTGAAAGCATCCTCGACAACGCGTTTCGAAGGCGTCGTAGCACCAAATGCTCTCGCATGACTGACATTTGCTTTAAGCGGCAATTGCATGATCCAGTTCTGCCCTTCCATCAAAGCGAAGAACTCTTTAAGGAGAGGCGCGTCCTGCAAGGTCTTGCGCGATCCAAAAATGATAAGCTTTGACCGAGCTCGAGTGAATGAAACGTTCATTCGCCTCCAATCCTTGACCAGGTCACCGATCTACAAAATCATCATTCAGCGACAGCATAAAGAGTCTAGTGAAAACACTTACCACACCATCATCATTGGAGCGCACCATCGAAATGATAACACAATCTTTGTCTCGTCCTTGGCTTCGGTCAGCCGTCAGAACTTCGATGCCTTTATGTTCATGAAGCATCTGCGTCAAGAGCTTTACTTGTTGGCGGTACAGCGAGATGATGCCAATTTGGTCTGGAGTGATTCCGCTGCGCAACATGGTCTCAGTCACCTGGTAGACAAGGCTAGCTTCGACTTCGTTTTGGACCAGATCCCCCACTTTTGAGTCCTGGGCGGGTACAAGATCGGTATCGACGAAAACAGCTTTGCAGCTAGGGACATAGTCAGCTTCGTGTATAATCGAACAAAGGTACATGCGTACCTCTCTGACATGAGCTGCTCAATCCAGCAGCCATTGCGATGGCACGTCGACTTTCCTCCGTGTATCCTTTTCAGGAAATCGCAGTTTGGGAGGACCAGAGAATGGTTCGCCACAGCTTGAGATCCACAGCGCAGACGGTCGCCATAGATGAGTTTATTGGATAACATCATTATGTCAGAATTCATGCGATATTGGTATGCGAGATCAACGACTGAATGAGGATGCGCATCGGAGAGACGCCGAAAAAGTGATACATCCAATCCTCCTTGACGTGCTTCTTTGTTTCGAACCTGACGTTTCGGTGTTAGCAGTTATTAACTAAGAGCTAACAAAGACTTACCAGAGGTGGAAGCTGGAAGTGATCGCCTACTAGCACAAACTTGTCCGCGAAGCGGAGAGGGCCAAGACAACTAGGAAGCGTGATTTGAGATGCCTCGTCAACTATGCAATAGTCGAACTTTCGCCGAGAGAACAAGGCACTAGATGAAAACTATCAGCTTCGGTTCTCTCGGGAAATAAGTCTACGTACTTATCGATGGACAAACAAGTAGTTGCAACAACGGGAGGTGTCATGATTTGAAACTCTAGTTGCTCGACTGTAGTGGGTTCTCGTTTTGCGGATAGCGTCATGGCACGGATTTCAGGATGCACCTATGGGGCAATGAGATATATTCAGACAATTAAGATGTGCGTTACCTTGTCGGTGTTTCCCAATCGCAGAATGCCGAAATCGACGTCCTTCAGCTTCAACAGAATATTATCCACGGCAGAGTGAGTGTATGAAGTTAGTAGGACAGTCTTTCCCATTGCCACGACCGTTTTTATTATAGACGCAACAACGGTCGTCTTTCCGGTCCCGGGCATCCCAAGGATCAAAGCGTAGTCTTCGGCCGAAAGAACTTTATCCATGGCTTGCATCTGGTTGGCATTGAGATGTGCAGAGTATCGAGCGACAGATGGAGGGAGAGGTAACGGCTCGTCGCTGAAAGAAGGATATTTCAAATCCACGACAAGTTCCAACCGCCTAGTATCGCCCCCCAAATAGAATAGTTGGGCCAGGTTCTCGCGAATACGGCCCATACCGCCAAAGAGCTCATCTCTGTCGATACGGAAAATAACTTCGGAGGAGGCAGAGCCAAAGGCCGACAAACGATTGCGAATAGAGTGTAGGGACAGATCATGATCAACCCCGACGATGACGTCTGTCGGCGTGAGTTCAAGAATGAATCCTCTTGCAAGTGCGAGCAGATGGGGTTCTACGGAAATCGTCACTGCGTCGCCTACGTTGAGGAATCCATTTAAAAAGGAGGAGGGTGTTTTGTAGTCGGAAGAACGAAGGAATTTATAGGTATATTGATGGATTTTGGTTTCTCTGGATGCCTGTGACTGAGACGGTGGACAATATGTCCGGTCGATGACCATGGAGCTAAAGCAGCGGCCTTTAGTTTCTCTTTCAGAAGCGCCCATAGTCCATAGCTCTTTTTTAAATCGACCCAAGTCTGATTCTTCGAGAGATATGAGATGCTCCCATTGTTTAAAGAAGGCAGAATGAGAAGGGAAAAGATGTGAGGTCTTGAGGGAGTAGGCATCTGCAATCGGAGAGTTGGTGTCCTCGACATTTTCGACAGCCTGCCAGGATCGGTCAGTCAAAGCGTTACTGAAGAATTAAATAGTAATCGCCTTGCGGTACAACATGCACGTGTCCAACACATAGCATCTCTTGCATACCCTTTCGTCATCCAGCGTCGGTGGAAGAAAGGGCTCCGGGGGATCCTGATGTCGACGGACCATGTAGCAGGCCATTTCATTTCGCGCCATGATAAGCCCCCTAAGTTCATTTCTGTTCACGTCAACCTGAACAACTTCTTCGCTCTGTGTATAATACAGAAGACCTGAAGAAACCTCCAAACCATACCGCTCCTCCGCAAGAAGACTGTATAACATAGTCTGAGCGCGATGTTCCATGCCTGCCATCGCACGTCCGGTCTTCAGCTCCAACGGCTTCGGCCCATCTGTGATTACTGGTTTATGGAACGGCGGTTTCGTTTCCGAAATGGTCGCCTGCACGGTTGCGTCGAGTTTACCCTTCAGACCGTACGAAGGGCACCAGATATCTTCCTCAATATCAAGAATTTTCGGTATTGCCAGCAATGACACATCGTTACGACCTGCTCGAGTGTTTGTCAAGTTCGCACCGGGCTGTAGAGGAGTTCTTAAATACGCTAAACGAAGAGTAATGATCAGGGAAATTACCTTGGGCGACGGCGCCATGTATTTTTCGGAGAATGCATGGAGACCTTTTGCTCGAGCCTTCACCTCCCGTTTCGCTTGGTCGACGTTGGTATTGATGCGGACAAGATCCGAGAGTCCGCCACGAACAATTTCATCAATCTTGTCATCGACCCAAATCTCATCCCAGCGGTCTGCGACAAGACATGCCTGCAACACGCTATGAAGCATATTGCCCCAAACGAGAGAAGGTGTATAATCGGATGATGAACGAACGAGGGAAGATATTAAGGGTTTCCTGCGACACTGAGGAGCGTTAGAGAGAGCGGTAGCCGTAATGAGCACGTCCGGGTGAAGAATAATCAGATTGCTTTTAGATGACACTACAATCGAGGATGTGAGTGATGAAGACGATTCTCCCAGAACAGTGAATTCTCCAATGACGTTGACGATATCGCCTGTGGAGCAATGAGATTTAAGAATGCAGACAGTGCCTTGAGCTACACACCTTCACGAACATCAGTTACTATCCAATCGTCGCGTAAAATAATTGAACGCTTCTCCTTGCTGCCATCCACTCTCACTATGAGGTTCTAGCAGTCCACGTCAGAGGTTTAACATATTGTTAGGAGCCTAAATCACCTTTTCGTGTCTAGAGCCAACTTGGCGCTCTTCAATGGTTTGTACAACACACCGTGTACATGCTGCACTCTTGAAAGATTTCTCGGCAGGTTTTGGGGGAAGTTTAGGCTACAGAATAACTTTAGCATTAAAAAATATGCCACTTAGGCGAGGCTTGCACACCAGAATCTCCTTTTTCACATCCTTCTTAGGTGTAAGAAAGTCATCGTTAAAATCCCAATCTTCTGCTCCCTCTAGGAGATCAGACAAATTGACATCTTTGGTAGAAAGCGCTTTAGGTCGCTTCGTCTTGTCGATAATTGGCGTTTTCTGCTTGGGCTTCGCTGGTGATGGGTCTGGGGTAGGGGCCGCGTTCCAGAATGAATCGTCCAATTCTGACAACAAATCCTGCATAAACGCGTCCTCCTCATTGGTGGTATGTTTCGCAGGAGGCATTTCGAGAAAGTGGAAGGGAGAAAGAGAAGAGAAAGAAGATCTAGAGTGAAAAGGATGAATGGCACGACAACAACAGCAAACAACACGGGCGCGTTACTATATTATCACGTGGGGTCGCGTTGTAAGTGTTTTAGAGTTATTCAAATTGCTCAGTTATGTAGACTCAGTACTCAGTACTCAAGGGCCAACATCCTTTTGAGTACTATTATCGACTTAAAGTGATGGTCTCCAATGGGCGTTAGCATTAGACAGGAAGCAAGATAGCAGTCAGCGAGAAATCAGGGGAGGGCAAGTTAAGTATACATGTATTGTGCAAATATATATACAGTTGAGTAGGGCTGCGATGATTTATAGAGACTACACAATGATGCTAATGAAACGAGAAAATGGGAATGGCGAACAGTTTCGAAAGATGCGAAGACAAACCGCCAAATCCGCTACGCTGTTATTACCGCACCAGCCTCCCGGCGGGTCTTCTCCACTCCGTTCTTGATATGTTCCGCGTAGTCGATGTTGTAAGCATCCGTACCAGAACGTCCTAAGGCAGACTTGTCCCCGAAGAAATACGTCGAATTGCTCTTGCTCGCAGCAATGGCCCTCAGCTGCTCGAGACGACGCAACTCAACCAGCGTTTCCAGCGCCCGCTGGCGTTCCTCAGGCTTCACATTGTCTTTGTCCAGAGATATACTTCGAGCAATTTCCTCGACCTGCTGGGCGAGGGCCGAAGCTTCCATAATCGACTGCTGCTGGCTATACACAAAAATTTACAAAGCAGGGACAGGGCGAGAAAGAAGCACGTACCGTGCCTCGGCCTCGCGAACAACAGTCTTATAACTAGCCTCAGCTTCGTTCGCTTTGGCTCGAAGCTATGAATGAATTAGATTTTTTAGAAAAGGGACACGAAAAACCTCGGTTCTTACATGGCCCTCACTCTCCAAAATTACGCGTTGCTTGTGGCCTTCCGCCACGTTCACTTGCGCTTGCGTATCGAGGAGCTGTTTTCGCCGATTACGCTCGGCCTCCATCTGCAGTTCAAGCTGTCTCTCGACCTCGCGGTTCGCAGGCTGGAATGATTGAATCTCAAAACGAGTGCCTTCCACACCCCAGTTCTATAGTCAAATGTCACTTCAATCATTTTGCCGCTGTTAAACGCTGTACGTGCCTTAATAGAATTACCAATCACGGCATTCAGCTTCGTGTTGAGGCCATTTCGGTCACCTATCACCTGTATAGGTTCCCTTCATCAAATTGGAGAAAGAAACTGGAGAGTTTCAACGCACCTGGTCGTAGCTAAATGTTCCAAGAACGGCTCGCATAGCGGAAGTTCCAGCATTCCTGATATTGTTCTGCACGTCGCTAATTTCGAAGCAGGCCTTGTATCCATCGACGATTCGATAAAAGAGTGACCCCGAGCAGGTTACAGGGACCTGTATCGAGCGGTTCAGCAAGGGTTGATGTTAGAACAGTAAACCGGTTTACGTTGTCAAGAGTATAGCCAGGGAGCTACGAAAATGCAATTAGCACCTATGGAAAAGATGTCTCGAAGTAGCAGCGCACGTTTGGTATAGAGATGGAAGACTCCCGCAAGTCCACTTTTTGAATAGTATGATAGACTGGTATGTTCAGACGAATTCCAGGGTTCAACTGCACTGGGTTCCGACCGAAGCTGATTATTTGATTAGTGGCTTATCCTACTAGAAGCAAAAAAGGGTCAAGAGCTCACCTTAACCTCCAACCTTCGTGCCCTTGCTCTATTATGGTAAAGAGATTTCGTCTCGTGCTAGCCGGACTTGACGACGGTAGTCGTCGAGGTGTGAAACGAGTAGCTGAGCATAGAGACGTCCGTGGTACATTCATTTCGGCGCCGGTGCAGTGACATGGTGGAGAAGGAGCAATAGTATTTATACCTGAACAAGCCGGGTGGACGCGTTGCGTGAAGAATGCCGGCGGCTTAGTCAGCACCGTCACTCCGCCACTGCCTTCCGAGCTGTGAGTCCTTGTTACTTGCTTGCTACAAGTTATACGGCTTCCTTTCACTATACTATCTACAATAGCTCGGTTTATATTCACATTTACTGATTATGATGTGTGAGTAAATAGATTTGTTCATGAATGGGTCATATTTTTCAGTCTTCCGCATACTCCCGGTCCTCGTCAACATATGTCACCTACAGTCAGCAGCCCAATACGGATCATTGGCAAGTTTATGATGCCGAGAACCAACCCCCGCGAAATCAGGCAATTACGCTAAGGACAAAATGGTGGCAAATCATCCCTTATTTCCTGTTCCTCCGACTATCTCCTAGCCTGGCATCGCTGTACGAATTAGAAACATCGTTCCTTGACGGAGTCCGAGAATAATGACTAGGCTTCGGTACTCCACCTTCCAAGCTGTTTTGTATGCAAAGACCTAGACTAATAAATAAACATGAGCATCTACGTTTAAATATCACCGGGAACGTAACAGATGACAAGTAGAACCAGCGAAGATGCCAAAAAGATTAGTACAGATAGATCTAAATGCCAAAATTTAAAGTGAGTAAAAGTCTAAAGGATGGTCGTCTTTTAGATACTATTAGCGTATTGAATTGCAGCTAAGGTGTCTACAAATCCTACGGTGGGAGGAACAATGAATTTTGACTCGCGCGCATGTCCTTCAAGTTCGTAATTACCTCTGCCACAGTCCCCTCTCCATGCTGTTGAACTAGCGCCAAAGTCTGGTGAAATTGATATCAACACCATCCTTCTTGTTCATAGCCTCGATTCTGCACCATATCGCTTCGTCGATCTTAGGAACCGTGAAACCCGTAATGCTGACTGATCGCAGCATACCGCCGTCCAGGCGATGTTCAATCGTATCAACAAGCGTAGCGATGATATCCTCGGCAAGATATTTCATGTACGCCTTCGACTCCTTGATGAGATGTATCTCTTCCATTTCAGGAAGACATTGAACTACCCCGCGCGTGAGAGACAAGTTACGGACAGTGAGTGATGTCAGAGATACGGGGAGTCGAATTATGTTGATAGGAACTTGGAGATCATGTGCATGGATAGGATTTTGGCTTTCCAGGACAAGCTCACGTAAATTGCTGAGCCGTCCCTTGATTGGTTGACCAGTAGGTGGAGGCGTGGAGGTGCCTGCAAGGACAAGATGGCATGACACTAGGTTTGACAAGGAGAGTTCCTCAAAGGCAAACGATGAAGAGACAAGCGTCTTCAGATGCTTAATGGTGCCGAGTCTCTGACGATAGGGCTCAATCAGAGCAAAGAGAGCATCAATGAAAACTGACTTGAAGCGACGCGACTGCGAAAAGATCAACTGGAAAAACCGCATAAGATACACATCAGTGGAAAGCATTCGATTTGAGGGAGCAGTTAGATCGATGGTGAGAGGAGCAGCCTGGGAGCGTGAAAGGTGCTTCAAGAGCAATGCAACTGTACGTGGCGTGATGCATGTGTAATCTCTGATCACGGGGAGTGAAGCTAGAGCTTCATCTGCCAGTGCGACAATTTCCTGTATATGATGTTCTGGTGCTTCTCCCACCGAGGAAGGGAAGACGGATGCATTCCAAGGAAATCCTCCATCATATGGCAGTACATTGTAGGGAATCGGCTCCTCATCTACTGCCCATTTCAGCGATATGCGCAGGTGTGCCCATAACGTTGGGTCTGACAAAACAATGGAGCGCCAGCGACCACAAACCCTTCCTATAGACCAAGGTCCTTGGTTGTAGCGCAGCGACTGACCATCCGAAGCCAGAGAGAAGATTTCGGAGAAGATTTCAGGTGGAACGCGGGATAGGGCACTGTTAGGATCAATATTCATTGTCTCTGCTCGTCTCCGTGGGGTAAATACCTTGAAAAATATCAGAAAACCGTCATGAAATAGAGACGTACATACTTACTTGCTATGTGGTACGACTGACGGGACTAAGAACGACTCAGCTCTGGTAATACCTGGCTGGTTTCAAAGCCTTTTCAAGCAAGCAGGCGAAAGCCTGTCAACCTTCGCCTCGACGAGAAAGACGAAAGAGACGTGGCAGTTCCGGACACGAGGTATTTGAGTTTGCATTCACCTTTTACGTGTCTCACGAGTCGCTTGTACGTCTAATCGTACGAGTAAGTATCGCGAGCAATTCATTCCCCGCTTGAAATCTTTGATCCAAGTTAAGCGCAGAGAATAGTAAGATACGTTCATTGGTTAAGTTCACGTTTCTCGTATTTGACGTGGCAGGGTGTGCCAAACAACGCGATCGCCCGACGCCAGTACGCCAATCATGCTCAATCATGGCTATCGGCGTGCCGTTTTCGCAATTCATTTTTTTCTTCCCTTTCAAGTTGCCTCTTCTTTTTTCTACCCTTTCCTTATATATAACGCCTCGCCTGACGCTACGGTGACTTTTTTTCTGGAAGACACGGCGAAAAATTCTGACCAGTGTGTAGTCATTTAAACTCCTTTCGCTAAGCTCTCGTGGGCGCTCCTTAAATACTTATCATTGGCGAGGTTATCACCTTACTCGTGCCTCATATATTCTTAGAACGTCCAACTTTCTAGGCTGTGCCCCCCATATATCGCCCTCTGATAGTGGTTTCAATTAGCAATGCTCAAAACTATGCGACAGGATCAGTGAATGAACGCGCATCATCCTTGGCCTTCACGAATTATCGATGTCCTCGAAAGACTTGAGAGAATCTGGATTCTATACTATTCCATAAGTGATCTGCAAAACTATGGATGAAGCCCTATGAAGCCTCCGTCAAAGCCCCTAACAACTGGCCATTTCAAAATTTAGGGGTACAGCCACCTGTCACTCTGCCACGGCAAATCTCGTCAATCCTCACGCGACGCGCAGTGCGTACAGTCGCACGACTCTTTGAACTTCCCTTCTCTTAAATAAGTATGAAATAGCGGCGTGTCGAGATCCCAGAGGAATTCCGAGCAGCCATAGTACGTTCTTCGTTCGTAGTACGTGCAGTTGGTTTCATAACCTTTCCAATGAGCGTAGCTCGAACGGGTGCATTTTTTTCTGCATGGAGTTACGCCTTTTGTTAAGCTAGTCTTGACTCCTTGATGACCTGTCCGCCATCAACTTGGCGGCCTCAAGGGTATACAGAAATCGGGTACCATGACCTATTACCCGGTTCAGAACAAGTCTTTTGATTACCGCATCCAGGAAGATTCGTTTCTGTCTCTGGCCCTCGTTCGAAAGTCCTGATCAGTATATTTCCCAGGAGGAGCCGGCTGTACTCCTGACTAGCCTGACCAACCGACGCCGCGGGTAAGTCATTCAATGGTAGTACGGGCTCGCCCATCAGCGGGGCTGAGAGATAACGTTGCAGGATGTCAATGGATCATCAAATGACAATCCCCGAGTCGCGGCTTAACACCACGGGTAGGTCCTTTTCGGGCAATTCGTGCATGTGCTCTCTTATCGTGTATCTACCACCAGGTCCATTTTAAGTACGACGGATCCTTTTATGATGACTTCCGACCCTTCAGTTCTTCGCATCCAACATGGCCGATGCACTCCATGATCATGTCATTGAGAACGATGAGGAGGATTTGGCCCGGATGGGATACAAGCAGGAGCTCAAGTGTGTTTTCATTATCTGCCCGTACTTCTTCATGATGCTAACTTGAGGCGCGATATCCTAGACGAGAATTGGGTTTGATGCAGGTACGGTTTCTTAGAAGGGATTGTGCACATCTATCTTCTAATACCATTTATAACAGAACTTCGGGGTACCTTTTTTTCGCGACTTATGCATGTAGCGCTCTCAAAGCCGACATTCAGGTGTCCTTCTCAATCATATCCGTAGTGACGGGTATGTCGTCACTGTTTCTATTCGGATTGGTGAGCGCATCGTGTCTGCAAACCCATCACACCCTAATTAAGGTGTACAGAATACCGGTGGTCCCGCTGTGATGGTGTGGGGATGGATCGTGGTCTCAGTATTCACTATGTTTGTGGGGTTATCTATGGCTGGTATGTCACACTTCTCTCTCTTTCTTTGTTTTTAATGTGGCTATTAACATGCCATCAGAGGTCTGCAGGTTGGATTAGTTTCACTGTTAGTGTCAACATCTACTAAGTTGTCCTACCAGTGCACATCCAACGTCAGGAGGTCCTTATTTTTGGGCCGCCATGCTTTCAAAACCGCAATACGCTGCAATGGCATCGTGGATATGCGGTATGCATGTCGCTCTCTCCCATTTAGGAGTCAATTGACGGTGTTCATAGGCTGGTTCAATCTATTGGGCCAAGTCGCTGTCACAACCGGGATCAGTTTCGCTTGTGCCAGCTTTTTGTCCACAGTGTGCACGTTCAAAACCGACTTTGTGCCTACTTCGAGGACACAGATTGGCGTCTACGCAGCTGTTCTGGTCGCACAAGGTTCGCACACCTGCATTAATTTGTTCCCTTGCCCGTTTGATGGATATGCAAGGCTTGATCAACACGTTTGGCGTACACATTCTGCATTACCTGAATAATATCTCTGTGTGGTGGCACGCCCTTGGAACTTTTTCATTAGTGATTGCCATCCTCGCGAAGGCTCCAACGCACCAATCGGCTAAATTCGTCTTTACGGAATTTGTCGATGGTACTGGTGGGTGGGGAGAAAGAGCTAGTCATGCATACGTCGTGGTTATTGGTGTACGTGCCTGAGAATTCTTGCAAATGCTTGCAATTGACGCGCATTACCTAGACTCTTATGGCACAAGTAAGTTTTTTGTCGATAAGCTTGTTCATTTGTTGATGTGTTTTATATGTTACCAGTACACTCTCACAGGTGTGCAATGTTTGTCTTCTCCGTGTATACTTACTCTGACCATTATCTCAGGATTTGATGCTAGTGCACATGTGCATTTATTCTGAGCCCTTCGCTCCTGCGATTCCACTTACTGACGGAAATTCGCAGATGACAGAAGAGACTCGCAACGCCGCCATGTCAGGAAGTATCGGCATCGTCATGGCCATTGGCGTGTCATCCATTCTAGGATGGTATCTCCTTCTAGGGTTGCTCTTCTCCATTCAAGATCTCGATGCAACTGTGAATTCGGCGACCGGACAACCAGTGGCTCAAATATTCTTGGATACCGTCGGAACTGACGGCGCAATCGTCCTTATGGTAAATTTCTGGTATTTTATTCGTGTTCCTGGCTTATCATTTACTAGGTCATTATTATCGGGTGTATGTTCTTCTGCGGGTAAGTACAGTTATTCTCGCACGTGTCACCCTACTGATGGTAAGGTAAGGACGTTCTCAATCACTTCAAATTCCCGTATGATGTACGCATTTGCTCGGGATGGTGGTATCCCGGGATCTAAGTTCTTTGCAGTCGTCAGCACAAAGTGGAAGTCGCCCATACGGACTGGTATGTGCCTGTACTATAATAGTACCTCTTATCGCTTACCCTTCTTTAGTGTGGCTTGCTTGTACCTTGAGTTTCATTCTAGGCCTGCCTAGTTTAGGCAGCACGGTCGCGTTCTCAGCGGCTACGTCTATCGCCACGATTGGTCTATATATCTTACGGTAAGTGCATCCACACTTCACGGTATGAGCGCTTAGATGATCAATCGGTTAGGTATACCCGTCGCGCTCCGTGTTTTGAACCGAGAAAACTTTGTCCGAGGTCCATTCCATCTTGGCTCATTCTCATACCCAGTGGCGATAGCTGCAGTACTGTGGATCATGTTCATCTCCATTGCTTTCATTCTCCCTCAAGTGAACGTATGTGCCGTTATCCAACGATACGGAATATCATGCTCATTTCCTGTTCGAACAGCCCGTGGATTCTCAAACTTTCAATTACTCTATAGTGGCGGTGGGAATAGTTCTTACCTATAGTTTCGGGTATTGGTTTTTGAGTGCGAGAAAGTGGTTTACCGGACCTGTCAAGCAGATCGCTGGTAAGAGTTACCCTTTTCCTATTAAAGGAGGCGCATGCGAGGCTCATTTTGTGCTTGCAGCCGAAGAGATGGGTATCGATGTTATGGACCCCAGTACAGCCAAGAAATACGAAACTGAAATGAAAGTACGGGAGGCGTCCGACACGTAGAGAGGTCTTCTGGTATATATTTTGGTAATAACTGATGACCATATTTATTCGTATACAATGCTTGCACATTAATAGACAGAATGGCAGCCTGTGAAGTTGGGGTAAATCTGTGCCCATCAAATCACTATAGGTCTTTCTGAAACAGAATCCGAACTAGTGAAACAAAAAGTTAAGGCCGTTCCCTTTTGCGAATGGAGTACAAGGAGTGATTCGACCAACAACGTTACTAAAGGCGCACCGTACACCAGTAAACCCTACATCTTCAATTGAAGATGACCTCATCAGTAAGAATTATGACTAGGAGGATGTAAAAGTGCGTACAGAAGCGCCGAGAAACGACAATCAAGAAAAAAAACCTTGCGTCCAAAACGACATGTTCCTATCTCCCCATGCATAGTTGTCTTCCCAGAGATCGACGTCTATGCCATGCGCTTGAAGATCTTCCCGTCCTTCAATCCACTGTGTAGCCGGAAATCCCACTGTCTTGAGAGTAGGGAGACGGCCTGACTCGGGATAGAGGAGCGTCCAACTTTCGGACCACGCATACTGGATACGCAGATTTCGCAGCGTCGCATGACACGGGCACGATAATCCAATGCTTCCCAGAGCCAACCCTTCGAGGTTGGGGAACTGGTTGAGTATGGATTGTACATAGTCCGTCTCTTCACCGAGCACGTCAAGTGTCAGGAATTTGGTCTGTTGACCATACTTGTTCGCAAACGCTGATGCATATTGGAAATCACGCAAGTGACGCTCCGAATCATGAAGGTCATCACTAATGCGATTGATATGCAGCCGCAGTGCGGAGAGAGATGGAAGTCTGGTGTTTCCCAGAGCTTCTAAGAGCCCTGTGCCGCTGTCATCGAAAGCGATATGAATTTCGCGGAGTAAAGGAAACCCAGAGGGAGGCAACACAAATGTTTGCATACCGCTGGAAAATGTCACTGTACCACCAGCGTGGCTGACCCGTATTACAGATCCGGCATTAAGCCAGACCAAAGTCTTGCGAACGGTCCAGAGCACCTGAGACAGTGCACTCGCTATGTAATTGTTGCAGTCAAACACAGAAAGCGGGGGACGAGCGCTAGCTATAGCGTAAGCAATACGCTTGTCAAGGGGGGACGATATTTTAAGGTGGGTGAGATGAATGCAATGGCTGATGATCTGAGCGAAAAGGATATAATCTGCAACTTGTTTATTGGAGAGAGAAAACGAGCCGCAAAGCCGAGTGAGGGGAAGATAGGGAGGCATTGTGGCAAAGATATGTTTCAGAGTCTCCATGCCTGCCTGTCCTTCGAAGGTCCAGTTGTGATCAATGTCGAATCCGATTCTAATCGTTTCCGATTCGTTACCCGAGAAGACCGTTCGACTAAGGTCTACAATGGAGGATGCCATGGCGGCTCTTCCTTTGATTATGAGGTTCACTGGATGAGCGAGGCTGGCGTTATTTTCGCTGAAGACCGTCAGCAGGTCGGCCCAGGCTGCAGGAACCGAGGTGAGTGACCCGGCTATCAGCCTGACCTGGAAGAATAGAGGGACAGAAGAAAATCGTTCCGAGGATAATAAAGAGTATAATTGAGAAGGAGGAGGGTAGACTGCTGTTCCTGTGCCAAAGATCGGCCTGTGCTCAAAGTAGGATTTCCAGAGCAGTGGTGACCGAAATAATAGATCTCTCCACGACTTGCATATTAAGGTCAAGATCCAAGGGCTTTCCACGTAGGATAGACGTCCAAAAGGCCACGGATCCCACGATTGTATAAGGGTGGAAAATACGCTGAAAAATAGCTCTTCAGGCAGGGTGTAAATAGGCCCTAGCTACAAACCAGTAAATGGAAGGACACACTGCGATACACATGGGGACCTACCCTTATTTCCATTTGACGGGCCAGATGATAACAGGGCAGATGGTGGTTGCCGAGTAGAGCTACTGATCATGATCGATATCGAGTGGCTCTGTTGTTCTCTTTGCATTCTCCCACGCATCGTGGGCGTTGTGACTATCAGTATCTCCTTCGAAATCATGATGCAAGTATTGTTCCCTGAGCGTGATTCGCGGAGGTTAAACTGGATGATGTAGGCACACGTTATCCCGTTCTTTTCCTATTCGTTGAGTGACGCTTACCTGAATATTTATACATCACGGTACTCATTTGAGTACGTCGCCGGCCCAGTCCTCGTCTGATCTCGGACATCCGTCGCCTCGAAAAGTGCAAGAAAGGACCGTTTATCATATATGTCCTTCAAGCATTGAGCTTCACATCTGACCTGTTCGTTCTTCAGAGTGTTCAAGAAGATGCACAACACAAGAGAAGATAAAGGAAATCGGACAAAGGTTGAGGGCTGAGGCTAGGGCTGAGATGCTGAATGCTAGACTGACAATCATGCTGGCTGATAAGTAAGTCAATCCAAAGCCAAAAGCCAGGTCCGGGACAGTTTACCGACTGAACGCAATCCGGGATTATCCGGTCCCTGCAATCTGCTTCACCGATGTCACTGTTCGACGACTCAAGAAGTGCAGAAAGCTGGCGTCATCGTCGAGGACGATTCGAATTCTTGAAAAAATACTCCTTATACTGGAAGTTCAAATACTGGTATTGGGGCCGGTCTTCTGTCGGAAGCCATATCGTACCCTAACTCCGAGTTCCGACATACCCAGCAAACAAAAATTGGACGAAGCTTTGATGAACGCTGGCTTCGATCCTGATAAGTAGCAGCCTTCCAACTACAAAGCTGAATAGGATTTTGATCAGACTAATACAACACGCGCTCGAGTGCTTATCCCTCCGAAGTCACAGGGACTAGGTTGATACTTCCTCAGCATACATTACGAGTATAGAGCGCGGGTGGGATCAGTCCCAGGTTTGTCTCGTGCATGATGAAGCCCGCCCTGCTCTCCTTAGGCCCCCCAGGTCCAGCTCCGACATATGATACTCCAATCTTTGTGATATACAGCATAGTTCTACTACCGCAGAAGTAGCATTGAGGGTACAATGTCAGATGTCGCGAGTGCTTAGGTTAGAACACCTGCAATTTATAGTGGTCAGCCACCGAAGACATGAAGAGGAGAAGATGACACACAAACATGAATTCATGAGCAAGCAGTTTATTGTCTGTCTATGATCCGCACCTTGTTCACTACTTGACCAACAAATTGAGGATTGTTGGATCCAGCACTCATAGCCACTTCACGAGTAAGACCCTTCATTCGGCAAATGTAATCATAATAAGCATCCGTGTCGTCTAACGAGCCTCTGGGTGGCGCTGTGAACCAACCATTGTGCATGATTTTCTGCAGCGTTCAGATCACCCACTGGGCGCAAGACCAATCGTCTCGTTCCCTAGGCAGAGGAGTTGATCCTTGAGTTGGCTCCTCCAACTGAATGAACTTGGAGACCTCGTCGAAAGAGGTATTAACGGATGGGAGTTGAATAAGAAACATGAATTCGAGAATGTCAAGGGTCGATAAGGCATTAGGCCCTACCCTATGATCTGCTACCCACGAATCTGTCTTGTCATCGAAAACGGATTGATAGAGATCCAGGGGTTTATCTGGCCTGTAGTTGAACTCAGGTCGAGGGAGCGCAATCGCCCAGTGGTATTTCCCCTTTAAGGTGCCAAGTTCGAAGATGTTAAGAGCGATGTAAATTTTGGTGGACATGGCGGCACCGAAGAAAGCTGTTGTGAATGCCGATAAGTAGACCAGATTGGCAACATTGAGAAATGGCAAGGTTGAAATACAGGGTAGACATTACCTGAACGAAGCGAAAGGCAGTCCTGAAGGAGGAGGGATTTTGATAGGTGTCTTGATGATAAATTGAGTACTCAAGGGATGGCGTTCAAGTTCAAAAAGATACTTAAGTACTTATCATTGATTGTTACTTGATTGCTGCGGATTACTCCATCAATAATCAACCGCCCGTTAGGGTGATGGCATTAACTCGAACTCATCCAGAGAACACCACATGATGCAGTGATCAGACTGACAAGGAATGGGTAAAAGGCAGTGGCCTATGTCAAGATAGACACTATTTTTCATAGATAAGTAGAGAACGTACGCTGAATGACTATACCCGGGAGAAGCCGGTCGGAGACTAAAATCACGGACGCGCCGCGCCGCAGTGTGGCGCGTTTGTCCCGCTTCTTGCTTTCATCCTTTTAACGTCTGACTCCTAGTTCTTGTTTCCTTCTCTTCGAGTCATTCGCTATTATTGGTGGAATCCGTAGAAGTTGCTACCTTACTTTGCAGTACGTGGACTGTTGTTTCAGCACCCAACAAGGACCTCATTCACAGTCAGAAGCGTATTCCAGCTACGGCTTAGAAAGAAATAGAAAACGACTATGGTCAAGCGTCCGAGCATAACATCTAGTAGCGTTAGCGAATATCTAGACACGCCTCCATCAAAGAAAACTCGCGTCGACCGTGACGATGGTTCGCGGTCGCGTCGTAAGGGGGGCGGGGGAGCACGGAATGATGCAAGTGAAGAAAACGGAAATAATGGCGACGTTGACACTTACATGGACTATGATGACGAGAAGTTTGAAAAGACGTACAAAGACAGGATCCTTGCGTCGCTAAACGCGAGACAGAGTGTTCTAGGGGTCCGTCAATTTTATCGCGTTCAATTCCTCACACGCTGAAATACATCTTGAGGAGTTGCTGAATACGGTATCATAGAGTACATCGAAATGCACCAGTTCATGTGCCACAGATACTTGTCGTTCACTTTTGGGCCATAAATTAACTTCATCATCGGTGCACCAAACGCTACATTTACATTATGCTCTAACTGTACTTACTTTCAGGCATAATGGCAGCGGGGAAAGCGCTGTCCTTTCTGCTATCACTGTGGCTCTTGGCGGTCGCATCAACTCCACCGGACGCGGCAATGGATTAAAATCTTTTATCCGTGAGGGACAGTCGTACGTTCAAGTTGATTGTATTGTGTTACCGAACCTAGCGCTTCATGAGAATCAGTGTCGCAGAAGTCATAATTCACCTTAAGAATCAGGGAGAGGAGACATATAAACCTCACGAATATGGGAAGACTATCGTCATTGTGCGTCGGTTCACGAAGGATGGCTCGTCTTCATGGAAGATCCAAAATAAAGAGGGAAAAGTCATCAGTACAAAGCGTGATGAATTATCTGCCATTTGTGATCATATGAATATCCAAGTCGATAATCCCATGAACGTCTTGACTCAAGGTCAGTCAACTACTTTCGCAATTTCCTTTTCTTATTCCTTCCTATCTCAGATGCTGCGAGACAGTTTCTGAGCGCTTCTAGTAAACAGGATAAGTATAAGGTGCGTCACAAATATGAGATCCGCAATCTGCTGTTCATTACCCCTTATCCAGCTCTTTCTTCGCGGCACTCAACTTTCTCAGTTGGCACAGGAGTATGACACATGCACGAGAACATTGTACACACGTCGAGGATAATCGAGCAGAAGGGTGCTGTTCTACCTGACCTACGTGCAAGCCTTAATGAAGCCAAGCAGCGCCTTCGAGAGGCCCAAAAAGCCAGAGATCAAAAAAAAGGGTGACGAGTTGAAGAAGGAACTCGTTTGGGCGCACGTCAATGATAAAGAGTCGAGATGACGGACGCAATCAACAAGTTAGCGGAGCTGAAGGCTAGGCAAGTACAGATTCAACAAAAGCTGCAAGCTGCCCAGGTTTTGTATACATCGATTCCCTGCTACGTTGAGCTGAACAATTGTTGCTCAGGCCGATTTCGACGCCGAAACCGCGGCCGTGACTCGCCACGAGGAGGAAATCACAGCCATGGGAGACGTTACATATCTGACTGCCACGAAGGAAGAGCTTAGTAATGTGCTGAGAAGCAATAAGCGACTACTGAGGGACATGTTGGTACGTTTCCTGGCCGATCGGAGTGTTTTCGTGCTCACGGTTCCCTCAGAGCGAAGAAAGGGAGATGCAGACCACGCATGCTGCGGCTAAAATTGCTCTAGAGTCGATCCAGAAGCAGATCGCCGATGAAACACGTCGACTCGAAGCTGATACTCAAGCCAAACGCGACGAATCCCAACGTCAACTCGATGAGGCGCGTAGCTCGCTCCTCATCGCAGAGGAAGCTCTTGCTCCGGTGGTAACGTCGAAAGGCGAAATTGATAGCCGTATTCAAGTCCTCAAGACGCAGATCACGACTGCAGAAGCTAGCGTTAGAAGTGCGAGCGAAAGTATAGCCCACTGCCGAGAGATGGTTCGGAACTGCGAGCTGCAGGAGAAAAATCAGTATGCGGCCTTTGGCAAGAACATGCCCCACATTCTCGAGCAGATTAAACGAATGCGGTGGAAGGGTGAACCTCCTATGGGTCCTCTGGGTGTCCATGTCAAGGTTCGCGACCCTCAGAAATGGGCTGACCTGTTGCGAAGGCAGTTACGTGGGCTTTTGGTTGCTTGGGCTATTACGGATGGTGCTGATCTATTCCAGCTGAGGAAACTGTTGAATGAGAACGGAAAGTGTTTCGTTCGATATCTTTACTCGATTTTTTTTGATGCCCTACTATCCTTGAATTCAGTGCCGGTGTGCAGATTGTTGTCGTAAAGCGAGATCCGACGTTTGATTATACCAACGGAGAGCCGCCCACTCGTTATTTAACCGCCCTTCGTGCTCTTGAGGTATGGTGCCTATTTTCCCTGCTGACTGAGTATACGTGAATACATTATAAAGATATCCGACCCTTATGTTACACAAATATTCGTCAACCAGCATCGCATTGAATCTGTCTTCCTGGCTTCTACTCGTGCAGAAAGCGAGGTGATTCTTCGTGAATTTGGACGAGGTGGACTTGCATGGACAACAGATGGCTTTTTGGTTCGTCAATTTCCGTAAGTTTGTTGACCTTGATGATTTCAAGAGAATATTCACCCGTAGTCATCAGTGAAGGTGGCGGATCTTCACAGGGATTACCCCGACCGAGGAATGATGCGACCAGGTTGTTACTCAGTGGTCGTGATATTACTTCTGAAAAAGTGTCCGTTGTGCATCGCTTCGTCTGTGTCCTGGGTAATGACCCTTCTTACAGACGTTACTGCCGTGAACAGAACAGCATCAACGCGAGCGCGATAGTTGCCAGAAACGCGTGGACCAGCTTAACCAAGAACTTGTAGCAGTGCGGCGTGACTTCCAAGCCAAGATGGCACGTTCACGTTCTTCGATTTTTTCGGCTATAAACTCACAGTCTGATTATCTTCAGAGAGAGGAGAGACTTGCCAATGAAGCTGTCTTGATGCTGCAAGCACCCTTAAAGATTTCGAAGCTGCAGTCAGGATGTCTTACCCATCAATATTGCTGGTTTAGAGGACGCCAAGCAGGTATGTGGATGTGTCTTGCCTGCTTGGATCTAAGTAACCTATGTTGTGTACAGGCTCAAGAAGAGGAAAAACGAGGTCTTGAGGTCCAATTTGAAGCCCACTATGCTCGGAAAAGCGAGATCGACGCAGCACAGAAAGAACTTCTGACCAAGCTAAAAGATGTCAAGGCTGATATTGACGAATTTGGAAGCAGGCGCGATGCCATACAGGTATGGCTGACCAGTCTGGACTTCGTCGTATACTAACGGCCGTTCGACAAGGCCAAGGCTGAAAAGGTTGCCGAGAAACGTACACAGTATAGATCCAATGTTGCCCATTACGAGCGTAAGCTCGCCGATGAAACCACCCGAGTGGAGGAGGCCGAGGCAAACGCAGTGGTCCTCCAAGCAGACTTCCAGGCAAGTCCAATTAAAGTGAACTCAGTGCCAATAGTCTAAATGGCTATCCTGGCTAGGATTGGACTGAAAAGGCAGCGGAATATTGCGACCGGGTGGAGACACGTCGTAATCCCGAGATCAATAGGAATATCGAGGCAGCGCAAGCCGCTTTGAATGAGAGGGAAAGAAGGTGCGGTATTTTCGCCCAGCGCTTATGGTTTTGCTCATAAGCGTGTAGAAATGGTGCTTCTGTTGAGGAAATGACGAGGGAAGTCAATCGGTGGACTGATCTGCTCGAAAATATCCAGAGAGATATTCGGCAGATGGCGTCCCTGGTCTGTGCGTGACTATTATTTGTGACAAGTATTTAACAACGACGTTTATCCTTTGTCATTCTTCAGGCATTAAAGAACTCTCTGACGGAGCGCAGCAAGAGATGGCATGACTTCTTGCTCCACATAGCTCTCCGATGCAAGCTCATCTTCCAGTCCAATCTATCTAACCGCGGATATTGGGGTAAAGTCATTTTTGATCATGAAGCAGAAACTCTGGAACTGAGGGTAATTGACAAGAGTTATCATCGGCCTTCTGCTAACTTGGTCCCTTGCAGGTCCAAACCGACGAACAGGCTGCTACGCAAGGTTCTAGGGAGAAGGATCCCAAAGCTCTGAGCGGTGGAGAGAAATCATACTCTACCATTTGTTTATTATTGTCTCTATGGGAGGCCATTGGATGTCCTCTGAGATGCCTTGGTATGTATATGTTCTAGAAGTCAAGAAAAGTTGTAACCTGACTGCCCATACTACCAGATGAATTCGACGTATTCATGGATGCCGTCAATCGTCGTTTCTATGAATATGATGGTGATGCTCTCTGTTTGTTCTCGCTCGAATGGTGGCTCACTATGTATATAGATTGAAACTGCCAAACATTCCGATAAGAAGCAGTATATTCTTATTACCCCTCAGGACGTGACCACTATCACAATCGAGAACTCTGTTCGCCTGCATCGGATGCCTGATCCTGAGCGGAACCAGGGCATATTATCCTTCCGCTAGATTGCCAGCTGCAACTGTAAAGAAAACCCCGACTATTAAAGCTACTCCCTATATATTGGTAGAAATTCGTCGTGCGTTTGTTATTGCTAAATAATCGCTTCAATTAGCTGGAGTTAAATCTTGCGGATGCACCGCAATTAAATACGTTATAATTACCTGCTAAGGTCTGTTCAGCATAGGATGAGGAATCCCGCATGAGACGAGTTGTTCATTGTCACGAATTATGTGATTTCGTTTATTCGAGACAGTTAAAGCAAGTAATGACATGTGCTACAAGAAATCTGAATCGATCCAGCTCGTGGAGCCCAGCACGGTTGAGATGCTTACAGCACTACTCAGAACCTCGGAGAAGCTTGCACGCGAAGAAGTGTCAGCACCAGCACCAGAGTTGCCATATTCCGCGAAAGTGACATGGTCGGTGCTACCTAGAGCGTTAGGACTTTGATTTCGTAGAAAAAAACAACAGGATTACCGTTCATCACTAAAGGATAAAAGTGAATCAGCAAAATGTTTGTGGATGAAGATCCAGGACTAACCCAGTGTTCCAAATGGACCATCCTGCGGCAGGGACGTTGCTGTGGAGGTAACTCTTCTGGAAAACGACTCGAGCATAGTTTTTCCATGGCCTTCCGAGGTAGGCATCCCCGGTTCCAGAGATTTCACTACTGTCGATAACATACCAGTTACTGT
>NW_026848556.1:0-40762 GCF_030435595.1 Desarmillaria tabescens
TTCACCGAACACCCATCGCAAGTTCCACATAGCCACGTTCTCTATGCAGCTTCGCGCAGCTCGAGACATCGAAGAAGGCGAAGAGATTCTTACCAGTTACACTGGCATTCTTCTGCCTGCTGCGGAGCGCGCGGAAGCCCTCGCGCCCTATGGCATCAAGTGCACCTGCCGAGCCTGTCTCGACCCCGCGAAGAGCGATCCTATTCGCGCTGCTGTGCTCAACCGTCCTGCCGTCACCGTTCCGATGAAGCGGGAAGCGGGAGCGCGTCCGGATGCCTGGATCGATCCTGCGGTGCAGACTCTGGTGAGGATCCACGAGGAAGGGCTGGAAGCATCGCAAGAGTACCATAAGACGCTTCACCAGTTGTACAACGCGTACATACATCAGAACGATGAGAAGAAAGCGCTGATGTATGGGGAGAAGCTGTGGGTGGCTGCTTTGGCTGCGGGGGAGAAACGCTACGAGGCCTTTAGAATGTAGAGCTTACGAAGAAATCGCCTCAGTGGATGATGGCGAAGATGATGAGAGGGGCACCAGTGTTGCAGTCGTTCATCTGAGATGTGGCCCGCTGTTGATAGCCCTGATTGGAGAACTGCAGAGATGTGA
Source organism: Desarmillaria tabescens (assembly GCF_030435595.1). NCBI lineage: Eukaryota > Fungi > Basidiomycota > Agaricomycetes > Agaricales > Physalacriaceae > Desarmillaria > Desarmillaria tabescens. Next base: position 608 of record NW_026848556.1, read on the forward strand.
CCGTTCCGAATTTTACATATGTTCTGTATGTATTTAGTAACTTTCCTTTACGAAAGTAGAGATGAAGAAATAAGGCCATCGTCGTCAAATTAATGAAGCCTTGATAGAGGCGCTCCTTCAACTGAGAAGAGACGGGAACTCAAGTATTCACGGTGGAGTCCTGAATGAGCATCGCCGGCTCGCAAGTCCCAGTAGAGCTAGCAAGGTCTTGGGTTGAGTGAAACAGTATGACTCCAAAAATACTTGCGACACCTATGCAAGCAACTCACGTGCTCTGTGACATAACGCGTTTTTCCTTCTTTTCCCCTTTTCCCGTTTGATTCTTAGCTTGTTCTTAGCTGCCCCAAGTTATTCTACGAAAGCATGGTACATAGATGGTCCTTGCTATCCGCGCATCTGCCGGCGATATTTTTCCTCTTTCCACCTACGTGATATCGATACGGTGAAGGACTCAGGAGAGTCAACAGCACTGACCTTGCACACCACGATATAACGTACCATCGCGATATGATCATCGGAGAACTTTCTCAACTATTCCACAAGTTTGTCTTCAATTCTAGCTTGATCCTGTCCTTCCTCGAGTGGGTGCTCAGGACGTCGATAAAGTTTTCAAGTGAAGCGCAAAGTGTTAGTGAACTTTGCGAGACTAAATGGCGCACCTAGCGGAGGTCCTTCGGAGGCAGAGATAGACCCTAGATGTCGGTACCGCGACAAGAAACACCGTCGGATCATTTACAAGGATGTAGGCACGCCATCGGATTCATTGAAGCCCTGTTCGTTGTTGTCGATGTTATACCCAAGACTTCACCAGGACTAGAATGGATGTACAAGAGACCTTAGTGGCGGAAATCTAATTTGGATAGAGGGCTCGAACATCACCAAAATAACGGATATGGAATACGCAAAGAAATGTCCGTCCGATCGAGGCGCTGGAGATAGAAAAACGGCGAGTTGATTTCTTACAGACCATATTGACTAATTATCTGGAGTGGCATCAGTAACAAGGTACTACCATATTCATGCCGGTTGAAGTCTAAGCAGAGAGTTATCTGTTCCTTCCACAGGAGGAAGACATTGTCGATAGTGATATTAACGAGGAAGATGAAGATCGGATATCTGGCAAGCCCGAGAGAAGGAGTGATGAACCCTGTCGTAGGAACTGATGATTCACTATGCGCGCAAATGCATGCAAGTTAAACGCAAGCAAACGCAAGCTCCCAAGAGTCACTCGCAAATTTCTCCTGGCCCGTAATCTTCCGACGGAGTATACTCATGCAGCGGAGGCCTCGTCGAAGACCAGACGACTGAGACGTTTTCTAAAGAATCCGTACCTACTTGGAAGGAAACCCGGATTTTCCCCATGTTGAGCGCCCAGAATTTGCAGTACACAAGAACAGCACCCCAAATAGGTTAATCCCCATAGCCACGACAACGATGTATACGGAGTTCAAGATAGAAGTACTCAAAAAAATTCCAGAGGGTGCACCTAGGCAGCCATCACCGCAGTGAGCGACAATGAGCTCTCCAATTAGATAGATTTTGAACGTACAGATTATTTACTTAAATGGGAGATTCTTTGTCGAAGCAGGACAAGGAAATAATGAGAAGACGTTGCTTCTCAAGCAAAGTAATCCAAGAGAAGGCCCGGCCGGCAGTTGTCCGGTGGTGACCAAATTGACGCCACGCGACCACGTGCCATTCACAACGATTACTTTGCCAGTGCCACCACTTGCCTTACTTTGCCTTACCATTGTTCTTACGCGTCCTTAAAAGCAGGTCGAAATGGCTGTCGCTGTATTCTTCCTTGACCCCTTCTCTCTTTCTACCCCCCTCGATTTTATCCTGATATTGCTATGTCTACGAAGGACGAATTGAAGGACTCTGTTCCACCCTCCATCACAGGGAGAAAAACTCCGCCGCCAAACGCGTCTCGAGTTGACCAGCTACGGTCCGGCTGTACAGAGTACTCCGCTCAAGCAACCACTCCCAATCCGTTGATCCCGCAGCGAACCCGAATTACCTTACGGCTGATTTCGACCAATACATCGAAGAAGATCTCAGGAATCGTGTTTTCATGCCGCCGACTATTTCTTCCCCAACGTATTCCATCTCCCGAGTGACTGGCGGACAAACGAAGAGATAAAATCTCGAATTCAAGATATCAAAACCGATCCTGTGTTCCAACAGAATGTAACAGCCTACGTCGCCGTATGTAACCGAGAAATCCTGGGGAAAAGACATTCTACCATCCCCATGGGGTGATGTGCAATAGTGCCTTCGATGTTCTAGGCGCTTCCGACGACTCCAATCTGGGCATTTATCGACAAGACGCGAAGCCCGTGGCTGGGGGCGTACAAAAGACTATCCCCGATACCCTGGGCGTTCTTCGCGCGATGTTCAACAGTTCGGGAAACGTAGTGGACAACATGATAGACACCGGGCCGGAGCATAACTTTTCGTGGGCACAAGCAATGCATTGGCAAGAATTCAAGCCCAAGGAGTACTTCCTCGACGAAGGGACAGATGTACGCTACAGAGTTCTCACACCAGGTATGTGTCACCTTGCTTTTTTCTGACTTTTTTCTGACCAATCGATGCGTTCAGAGGGCGAGGATCCTCAAGGAATAGTGCGAGGGAAAACGACAGTGCACAGGGACCCTGGCGCCCTCCTGCTCCCCGTCAAGACGAGCACCTCGAGGAAGCGTCCTTCGGAAGATAATAATTCTCGTGGCGGTTCCAAGTATGCACGCTCTGCGACGGCTCCTCAAGTTTCGGATGCCAGGAATGGGTTAGAACATTCGGCGGCACTGAGTTCTGTCAGAGAAGGAGTCGTGGGAGGAGATGCAGCAACGGACCAAGAAAATGAAACTAAGCGCGTCGAGGTGTGCGGCTCCAGTGTGGTCGTTATGCCCTCGAGATGCTGTCCAGCGCTAGCTTTCGTACTCACTGCATTGGTGCTCTTGTTACGGGTGGGACGCATTCAGCCCCTCTACTACGATCGCTCCATCGTCATTGTTTGCAAACCGATCGACATGTTCAAATATGTTCGCGAGCCGGGGAAGGCTGCCATCACTACCGAAGACGTAACGGACGAGTTCGCAGCCATGCTTGTCGGGTTGGGTCGACTCACTCTCAAGCAACGCGGCATTCAAGAAGCATTTTGCACTGACAGGGATCTCATCAGGAATTATCAACAGTACCTGAATAGATGTGAGGAGGATAAGAGGGACATCTTTAAAGATGTAAAGCTCCGGCTCAAGCTCAAGTTGGGTAAAGATCATAAAGACGTTGAGGTCACCCTTGGCCGGATTATCGCACGCCAACCTGGCATCGTCGGTCGGGACACTTGTAGTCGAGGCGACGTCGGCGCACAAGGGGTGGACGGGCAAAGAACTGATTGTCAAGATCAGCTGGCCGGCCGTCGATCGAACATCAGAGGCGGAATTGGTTCAGAAAGCCAGAGCAAGGCGCGGACGATGAAGAAGGGGCAAGCCAGACTGGGCCCTAGACCACCTGCCCGACATTCTCCTTTCTCAAGACTTGACTATGACGCGGATTCCACTCAAGCAAAACTCGTGGCGTTCTTCAAGGACGCCTTGCTGGTCGAAGGGAAGAAAGTCGAGTACGAAGAACGCGTCTGCCGAATCACGGTCCAGGAGAGGCTGTATCCTCTTGAGGACCTGAAGACGGTCAGGAGTATGCTCAAGTCTTTTTCGACGTTTTACAAAGTGCGTGCATTGTTTTTCTCTTCCAACGAGATGACTTATAGTCGCCCTAGTTCCAAATGGCTGTATGACCACCCAAGGATCATCCACCGGGACATTAGTCCAGGGAACATCATGTGGCGCCGCAATGCCAACGGCGACCTATGTGGGGTTCTCAACGACTTCGACCTGTCCACTCTTCGAGATGCCACTGGCCCTTCTTCGGTCAGCGTACCGGAACTCTGCCCTACATGGCATATGAACTTCATCAACGACGAGAACGGAAACCACCCAGCACCTCTATCGACATGATATAGAGTCCATCTTCTATGTCATTCTCCTACAATGCTGTCGTTACGACCTTGTGACACCGGAACACGTAATTCTGGAGCGTATTAAAGTCCCTTCCCGCTTCGACGAGTGGTACACCGCCAGCCGTGCGGGGTTGAATGACAAGAAAGGGAATTTTTTGATGAAAGATATCCGACCCATTGTGAGGAGTGGTTTTACCGACTTCAAACCCTGGGTGAGGCGCCTGTACAAACGGTTCAGGAATGGATTCCGCTCTAAGCTACTACACGATGAGTCCGGCGACGAAGAAACGGAGTCCGACAACGAGACGGCGGCCCGCGACGACGACGGCGGCCTTCGAAGACGAAACCCTGCAGGGTCGGGTTTCATACGCAGCTATCATCAAAACTTGTCGCAAGTTCGCTGGTTCGTCCCTCATAGTACACAATGACCAGCTCAAGGAGGCTCCGTAGTACTGAAGTAGTCGTTTTTTGGCTGTAACGATTTGTGTCTGTAACCTTGTGTTCGTTTTTTTGCTATCATATCTTGAACTTTGCGAAACTGGGAAGTGATGGATGGTACCTCAATACTGAAGTTTAAAAACTTGGCTTCGTTCACCCAAGAGATGCTGACTGCAAGTTAAATTAGTACGTCGATGACTTACCCCACTCTCCATCCTTGTGGACCATTGCACGGCATCGACACGATGTGGAATCTATTTTCTATGCCATGTCCCTGCTACGTTGTCGTTACCAGCTCGTGACTGCGCCAGACTCTTACACACCGACTTCCAGCACTGGGTAGATCAACTTCACCAATAGTTCAAAATTCACGATGGGGTCCGATGGTCTGAACCACCATATGGCATACAAACGATACGGAAGAGCCACAGGGTTTTGACGAAGAAACTCTGCAGGACTGCTCAGTCATAGCCGAAACCTGTAGCCAGTTCGCTGGTTCGGCTCTCGCCGTACAACCCGCTCGAAGCGGTTACCAACAATGCGTCGTCGGCAGTAGCTTTTTATTGTAGCATCCTTTTTCCTAACAAAAGATCATTGAATAGTACGATATAGCTGGCCTTGCCATTCAGGTCAGTCAGATCGGCAGGGCTGCCCCCAAAACTTGTCCAGGTATTCGTGATTTAATTCCTCAAAATAGCATCCATATCGAAAACGGGGATGATGTTGGTTGAGAAGTCCACAGAGGTTGCAATGTTGTTTTTAGCCGATCCGGAGCCATGGAAGCCATACATGGCATTGGCCTTGGGAAGACAGACCCTGAACACCCATTCTTCAGCCTTGTCTTTGAACTCATCGAGCCAGGCCTTCCTCTCCGCCTTTCTCCTCTCACGTCGCTCCACCTCGTCTTGCTTGGCTTGTTCTATTTGACGTCTGTCCTCCTGGGTCTGAGAATCTTCGTCACTTGCACGTTCATAGTCGCCCTTTTCTTCTGTGTCGGACTGGGGGATCATTCAGCTTTCCTAGAATATCTTCTAAGGAAGAAGATCCTGCCTCTTGGCTATCCTCCTCAGATTCCTCCAGGTCATCTTCAGCCTCATCTCCGCCGTCTTCAGTGTCCTCGCTAGACCCTTCCTCCGAGACATCCGACGTTTCGCCATCTGTCTCGAGCGGACCATCCTCTGAACGCTCTTCGTCATCGGGGTAGTATGCAATCGAAATTGGGGGTACGTTGAAATTGCTTTTAATCTGCAAACGGAAATGGATCTCCGCCAGAGTAGTGAGCTCATGGGTACAAAGCGCATCATCTAGGCTAGCCCAAAGCTCGCTTTGGTCGTCCGATATGTTGTCCAGTGTCACTCCTATGAACCTGAACGTGAAGACTAATGACAATTTTTTGATTGGGGTATACTGAGGAGAGATGCACCGGAGAGCTTTCGCAAACCATACCGACAGACGTTGGTTGAGCGCCCAATCTTCAACACAGAGGGACAAGTCGAGACTTTCACAATATGGAAGTCGAATGTTGAGATGTTCCTCGGTCATGCGGGATCCCTTGCCGTCTATAGCTGGGCGTGAGATGTGTTCGAAAGGATGCAGATATTATGGATTCACCAGAGTATCCGTAGTCCTCGCCCAAGTGCAGTTCGGATACAGAGTCCCTGACTTCGGGGATTTCTAGAAAATTTTGGATCCTCTTCCAGATAAAGTCGTTACAAGAGGCGGTGATGATGGCAAGTCCTTTTAGGACACCCGGCGCTAGGATACGGAATCGCGAAGTTGTTAGCATGTCCATGAGAATGTTGTCTTCTATCGTCACCAACTCCAAGACTAATTGCTTGATTGATAGGTTAAGATCTTTCTGCGGCTGGAGGACTTTGTGCTTGGGATCTTGAAAGTCCACCAAGAAAGGTTCATCCGAAGCCTCGTCGCGACGGAACTTTGGTCCCTGAAGTTCAAGGACACATACATCGGACAAGCGAAGGCAATCAAGAGGCACAGAGGTTAGAATAGTCTGTAACCCTTGAAAATGAAGCGTAATTCCTTCCAGACGAACGTCGGTGAGTTTGGTGCAGGCGGAAAAGGCAGCAAAAAAGGCGTCCCGTCTGGGGAGGCTGTAAAGCTCGATAGCTTCCAATTGGATAAGCGTCAGGTTTTTCATATCTTCCATGATAAACGAGAAGCTGCGTGACTTTGAAATGCTAGTGTCGGGCGTGCAAGCGTCATCTGTGATAAAGCACTTGACCAATGGCGCGAGACCTGGGTTCGATTTGAAGAGACGGCGGAGCTCAGAGATTCTCCGTGCAGGAATTGTTTCAGAGTCCAGAGTGATGGAAATCACTCGGAAGAGGTGTGCTTTGGCTCGTATGCTCACTTGCCGAGATGTTAGGCATAAACTGCACAAGGTTGGCACACGATCATCGTCGTCCAAGTGCGATACCTCGTCGGTAATACTGTCAATGAGCTCTTGGGACAGCGCCTGAGGTCCCTATAATCACGCTGTAAGCCCGCATAGATGAACTAGCGTAGAATCCCACCTGCGTAGTCGTAGACACAGTATGACAAAGGAAGAACTGGAACTGGAAAATACAGCTCTTTTATGGTGGGCTTCAGCCATCGCTATAGGTGCTGTTTATATAGGAAATGATTCGAGAACGGAGTTCCTGTTTCCTCATCTAGATGGAACTTGATAACTATCAGAGTAATACGTATACGGCATTCACAGCCTGCGTGAAGGAACAAAAGAAAATTTTGTCGAGTTCATGATTCGGAAATACCGATACACTTTGGGAATTCGACTAGGAAGGTGCGTTGGCTAGACAATTATTGTCATGGGAAGGATAATAGAAAGTGACCTTGAAGTAAGTGAGAGATACGAATTGGATGCACTGCACAATGGGCGTACTGGAGGGCGATTGTCTTCCGGTTCCGTCCCGCGGACCGGTATTCTCCGACCTATAATCGATCTTGCGTCCGTTGCGTCCGTTCTACATTGTTCTCCTGTTATTGTGACTCTCTTCAGCTCTTTTCTAACATTTTCGTACAAAGCTCTTTTGTGATCCTTGGCTACCATGAAAGGTACCATCAGAGAAAGGCTCTCAAGGCTGCTATTATCATCGCTACTTGAAATCGTATTTATTTTGCAACCAAGTTCACCTCAAGGGATACCCTCTGTAAGCATCTAATCTCGCCCGCTCCTACGAGTTTCTCATATAGATTTCCAGGTAATGGCTCCTGCGAGAAGGAAGATATCTCGGGACAACAAGGAGAACATCGCCGTGGTGAGTCAACAACTGCGAACACGGACGGTACCTGTCGGGCTGTCAGAGGAGAAGGCAACTCTGCCTATTATCCAGAAGCTTAGGCGTTCAAGGCGCTCTCGCCGCCCGCTTTCTCGGTTTGACGACAATGCTATGGCTCCACCCTCTGGCGATATTCCAGCAAGCGTTCTGCCCTGTTGCGACTCCAAGCTTTTCTATACGGAAATTCGCCAGATTATTTCTTGCAGGAACTCGACTTGTGTTCATTGTCCATCGACATTTCTGCGGATATTCTGCCCGAGGAAAACTACCCATGCTCTCCTTTGATTGACCCATTCTGCCACCTACACACACTATTCCGTGACTCAGAAGTCAGATCGAATAGATGTGGCCACCCCAAGGACGGCAAGGGTCTCAAACTCAAGCTCTATGATGATAAAATGGTTGAGATCATCTCTCTTGGCCAAACTATATCATGCGCGCGCGGCATCGTCAGTCGAAACACCTGCGTAATCGAGGCGACATCCGAACGCGAAGGGTGGAAAGGTAAAGAACTCATCGTCAAGATCAGCTGGCCGGCCATCAATCGAGAATCAGAGGCACACTTGGTCCAAAAAGCCAGAGATAAGGCGCGAATGATGACGCACGGGAAGAAGCCAAACTGGGCCCTAGACCATCTGCCTGACATTCTCCTTTCTCAAGACTTTGACTACGACGCGGATTCTACACAGATGAAACTCATGGCTTTCTTCGAAAAGGCCTTGTTGGTAGAGGAGAGGAAGGTCGAGTACGAGAAGCGCGTCTGTCGAGTCACGGTCCAGGAGAGGTTGTATCCTCTCGAGGACCTGAAGACGGTCAAGGAGCATGCTCAAGTCTTTTTCGACATTTTGCAAAGTACGTATATTGTTTTTCTTTTCTGATGAGATGTCTTATAATCGCCCTAGTTCACAAGTGGGTCTATGATCACCCGAGGATCATTCACCGGGACATTAGTCCAGGGAATATCATGTGGCGCCACAATGCCAAAGGCGACCTATGTGGGGTCCTCAACGACTTCGACCTGTCCACTCGTCTACATGCCACTGGCCCTTCTTCGGTTCAGCATACCGGAACTCTACCTTACATGGCGTATGAACTTCTTATCAGCGACGAGAACGGAAACCCACCGCAGCACCTCTATCGACATGATATAGAGTCCATCTTCTATGTCATTCTCCTACGATGTTGTCGTTACGATTTTGTGACTACATTGGAACACGTAATTCCGCAGCGCATTAAAGTCCCTTCCCGCTTCGATGAGTGGTGCACGACCGACCGCGAGCCCTTGAATGATAAGAAAGGGAATTTTTGGTTCAGAGATTCCCGACCCATTGTGAATAAGGGTTTCACTGACTTTGAACCGTGGCTCAGGGACCTTTACCGACAGTTCATGCTGGGGTTTGCGTTCAAAAGACTTGAAGAAGGGGGGAAAGAACCCTTTGATGATCAAACCTTACAAGGCCAAGTTTCTTACCCGACCATTGTCAATATTTGTCGCCAATTCGGAGGTTCGAACCTTGAAATACACAACGATCAGCTCCAAGAGGAATCCTAGTACTGAAGTCGTTGCAGTCTGTCTCAATAATGTATATAACTGTAGCTACTATCTATTGTTTTGCGGTAATACACCCAGTTTGAACTTGAACTTCGCGCTGTAGTCCGGGCCGCAGGGATGCTGGTGGACCCTGCTGTGTAATACTGCCTACCTAACATAGGTATTTCAGTTGAACGGACCACGGCATGAATAATTCGATGAACACCCAACACCCTTGATCCTGGATTGCAGCTACATGTACTACTTGCGACCAATTTTGTTCTTTGTTATAGGACACTCCATCTAGAGATGAGAGCTGCGGCAGCTAAGTACCACGTAAATCGCCTTTTTCAATGGATACACGGACGTTCAGGATTTTCGAAGGGTGATCGCTGTTGACGCTTTTCTGCCGCAAGTAGATCCAAACTTGATCAGAAACGGATATACCCACACTGATGTACGAGAAGACGCTACGGAGAGCTAATCTGTCTGCAGGGAATAAACGCTGTCAGGAACCCAGAAATCGGTAGCCAAGAAAAAAGGAGGTGAGCTGGATGCCGCTACGCTGCACCAGAAAAATTCTCTTGCAGTGAGCATCGATAGTGGGTTAAAGATTGGGCAATGCGCGGACACAAAGACAAGCCATTCACATTGGTAGATATCCAGTCGCGCAAGAAATCTTAGTAGTAATATACACATTCTCTGTTCTGTAGTTCGTTAGCGAGCTCATAAGCTAAACAGCCAAGTCCACTCACTATTCTCAACATATCCTCGTTTCAGATCCCTTTCCCGGCTCTCACCAGTTTCAGTTTCTCCTCTGGCACGCCATACCGTTGCATGAACTCTGCGATAACCTCTTTGCTGACGCGGAATCCAAATCCTGACTCCCCAGTGTGCAGATCAAGGTACGAGCCATTGCCCCCAGCATCGATTTTCTTGGCAACCTCATTTGCGGCATCGGCACTTGTCTTCCACATAAGTCTCTTGTCCACGACAGCGAGGAAATAGCCTGTCGCACGGTCGGTACCATACGCGATTTCGATGTCACCCTGTTCGATGGTGTAACGGGTCATGTTTCTGCGAGGAGTTAGCAAAACGAGCAGTTGAGGCGGTGGGACTGACACTAGGATAACGGGGGAAGGATCGTGTGAGTCAGGATCATGTCGAAGCGTCTTTTATGGTGCCCAGACCGATTAGGCCTATGGCAATTCTGCGGAGGCGCCGAAGAACTGTTGTAATTGAGTTTTATAGGCGCTCGGGAAGGTCATCACTACTGATTTGTACCAGAGTCATGCTAGTGTTCGTCCGTTCTGGAACTAGTCTGGCCGGGGTCCGGTTCGGTCCAGGTTCGGGCACATTTGCCTGAACCTCGAACCCGCACCTCCAGGTTCGCTCCCCAACCCCCCGAACCTCAAACCTGAACCTCAGGTTCAGGTCCACAAGGTTCGGTCCAGGTTCGAACCCGGTCCAACAGTTTTTTTTTTCATTGTGTATCACAAACCATGCATATAAAAACAATCACTAAACTACATGGATCGACGACTACATTGAAAAGTCCCAGTCTGCCTCGTCAAAACAAGGTCCAGTATCCATCCACGCTTCATTCTGCGCACTTATGCGTCCATCTCGATAAGCTTCCTTCAAACGCTGCAGCGTCCCAAACTTCTCGGCACCAAGGTTTCGACGGCGAGGATCAGAATCAGTACGCCCTGCATATGAGAAAGCACGCTCCGATGATGTAGAAGATCCAGGGACGGCGAGATAATCACGGGCCATAGCAGACAGCACCGGATACTCGTCTTGGTGAATCTGATTCACACAAATTAGTCATATGAACTTCAATACAAGGACACAACGTACACCCCACCACGCGATAATGTCTTCACACAATGCCCGGTTCACTGGCTTGCTATACATGAATTCCTCAAGCTCTGCTGTTGGGCTCGCCGGCTCGGAAGGAACTGAAGCCGAGTTCTTGCGGATTAGCTCGTCAATCCAACTGTCAGTTGTCGTCAACGCTATCATAGTAGGATTTCGGAATGTCCTACCGGGTAATGTGCTTGCGTCTAGCACTAACGTTGCCGGTCATGAATGCCGTACTCTCTTTTACCCCATTTTCGCTAGAGAGCTCATTAGACATAGCCAGAGTAAGGATGGCGTCAATACTCACATGCATAGCAAGCAATAATGGCCGGCTTTCATCTCGCCGTCAACTTTCCGTACATCTGGACGGAAGCAGAGGCGTAAATCCGCAGTCTCGGCACTCCGCGTGCGTTTCGTTCGGGTCTGGACTAAGTTTAGTGTGATGTTACGGCAGAATTTCATACGTACTTCACCTCCATTTGATTTGATCTGCCAGTACCGTTTCTCTCCTTCTTCCATCTCTGACTCTTCACCGCTGCCTGTATCGTTGGTGGCAGTATCAGCCGTAGTCGCTGGCTTGGGGGCAGCATGCTGGAATAATATCCCATCAGTATCTCTCATGGTTTCTCGGACAAGGTAAAACGTGCCGTCTTCTGCTTCTTACTGGTGCTCTCTTTATTAGGCTCGTCGATATTGATCTTTCGCTTCGGGACCGGGGAGGATGTCGGGGAATGGTCCCATACAATTTGGTCTGCCGTCTTCAGAGTGCCATCAGGATTAACAGCGTCGCCGTCTGGCTTGTCATAATCCTTTGGTACGTCAGTACGATCTTCAACTGCTGAACATTCAATAACTTTCTTAAAATATTGGTACAAGCAACATACCACCAGACTGGACATTTCCTTCTACTCCGAGAAAGGTCTTCATACTCCGTGCATCTTCGGCGTCATTGTTCGCGTCGATAAGCTTTGCTGCAACCTGGACACGACGCTTCGTGTTCTCTGGAAGGATCAATGTTTCGTCAACTTCTCGACCCATGGCCGGATTATTGGCACTAGGCGACGGGCGTACTCGGGCGTACTCGATTTGCTCAAATTTCTTGCAAAGACGTAATTACAGTGCTGAACGTGGTGGCTTGAACCTTATATTGCCCGACTATATAGTTACCCCAAAATGAGACCACGATTCTCTGTATTAGGTAGTATTGCGAGGGGAAATTTAGATTTATAAACTCACCTGTACACTTGCGAAATTTGCACGAACTATTTGGAGGTTCAGCAGGTTCGAACCCGGTGCGCAAATTTCGGCCAGGCTGAACCCCGCACCTGGACCTCGGTGGTTGTGCTGAACCTGAACCTGAACCGCACCTGGACCTGCGGGTTCGGTTCAGGTTCGGACCGGGTTCATGCGGTCCTGCACCGGACCGCGGCCAGACTATCTGGAACTAGACGGTATTATATACCTTCGGTGGTCAATGCGGCATGTTCCTTAGCTGTTAGGAGAGATACCGTTACAACATGAGCCTCATGTTTCCAAAATAAAAGTCGGTGAGACGACCGGCGATGTTAGGCGCCGTATGCTGCTGATCTCTTCATCAGGAAGGGCCTTCGTAGCTTGGGAACCCGTTATCCAAGGGTCAAACGAAGATAAACCATCTTCCACAGGAATTTGATGATGCTTTAATGGGCTCTAGTTCAACGTCGTAGCCTTTGGAGTCGAGAAACTAGGCTGGTGTCGAGAAGAATTGGCTAACAGAAATTGGCTAGACCCCGTGTCTCGGACCCTTCATGGATATAATATTGGCTTTGGCAATACTTGGCGTCAGCAACACCGAGCCTGCTATTTATGATACAATATATTGATCTCGGTAGACAACGATAACTGGAAGAAAGAAGGATCAGTTCATGTATGGATGCAGGACCATATTATCCTTCACCTCCGGTTCGTAACGAGTGTTTCTGTCTCTCTCTATGCCAATCTTCTGCCATCGTTCTTTGGGCCTCCTGCATTTCAATTCCAAAACACGGTAGTGCGCACGATCTCCAAGGCACGTAGGTTTGATTAAATAGCGCCATGAGCACCTAACAAATCTCCGTTTTCAGCCTTAACTATAGCCGCAGTATGCGATACTTGACGGCTGGACGAGGGCCGAAATTGTTACCATAACTGTCGTCGACCATCATCCCAGTAAGGTTTGCATGCCACGGTTATTGAGAGACTTCAGCAATAAAGTCCAGTCAGCCATAGTACTTCCGAGTATGAATTCGAGAGCGCACGACGTCTCTTCCCAAGAGTTATGACTTGGCTTAACGATTCTCCAATGTTTACTTCTTGGTCGAGACGATGCTCGTAACAAGGAAACGCGTCGTTCTGTTTTCCGAGGGAGTGCATGCATTCGATCCCTATAGTACTAAAGTTGTCCGAGGTCCTCTTAGCGTCAATGTGGCGGAATAACTTGGCGAACCGCTTCATAATGATCGTAGAATTTAAAGGTCAGAGAAGGTGATCAGAGATGGACCGGCATTGTCCGGGCATGTGACCAAAAGTATGCAGATTGTCCTCCACCGTCACCTCAGAGAGAAATACTCCGTCGACAAATAGACCTCTAGGTGAGGTGACACGTTTATCTTCTCAGAGTGTCCCGCCCTGCAATCGTGCCAAGGCTATAAACCCCACCGCTAACCCGAACCACCCTACTCCTGAATCCGACAGATACTTTGAAGATCTCAGAAACCGCGTTCGCATGCCTGCAGACGATTTCTTTACCAATATTCTCCATATTCCTCATGACTGGCGAACAAGCGAAAAGATAATATCTCTGATTAGAGCCATCAAAGACGACGCCGCATTCATACAACATGTAAAGGCCTACAGCGAACTATGCCAAGAGGGCCCTCCCTGCAAAAGTGCCTTCGATGCTCTATGTGCCACCAACGACTCAAGTCCAGGCGTTTATCGACAAGACGTGAAGCCGGCAAATGACAGGCTACAAAAGGACGACCACGACACTCCAGTGGGCGTTCTTCGCGCCATGTTCAACAGTTCAAGAAACGTAGTTGGCAACATGGTAGACGATGAGCTGGAACATAACTTCTCTTGCGTGCAGACGATGCACTGGCAGGAATTCAAATCCAAGGTGTCCGACCTCAACGAGGGCACCGACGCCATCTATAGAGTTCTAACAATTGGTAAAGGTTTTTTTTTCTTTTTCTGATATCCTTCTGAGCAGTTCTTGCGTCCAGGTAGGGGGTATCCTCAGGAGAAAGCGCATCGAGACCCTGGCGGTATCCTACCCTTCGACAAGTCGACCACCTCAAAGAAGCGGCATCGTTCGGAAGACGACACTTCTCGTGTCCTCTCCAAGTATGCACGATCTGGGATGGCAGCTGAAGTTTCGGATGCCAGGAAAGCGTCTGAAAATTTGGTGACACGCCGTTCTCTGACAGAAGTCACGGCCGGAGACGAAGAAGAATCCAAGGCGCGTCCAACCGTACGGCCCCGGAGTGATCGTTATGTCCTCGATATGGTTTCCAGCACTAGCTTTCGTACCCGTTGTATTGGTGTTCTCGTTGCACTGGGACGAGTACAACTCATTTACTACGATCGCTCGGTCATTATTGTGTGCAAACCGATTGACATGTTCGAACGGGACGCTGAGCAGCAGTGGACTAACGTGACAGACACGTTCGTTGCGATGCTCATCGGATTAGGTCGAACGATTTTCAGGCAGCGGCATACCCTGAAAGCATTCTGTGACAACAAGGTGCTCATCGACGACCCTTGCGTGCACATGGACAGGTGCAACAACCCCAAGGACGGACTCGGAAAAGATTTCAAGCTCAAGCTCTACGACGATAAGATGGTCGAGGTCACCCTTGGCCGGACTATATCACGCGCGCCCGGCATCGTGGGTCGAAACACTTGTGTAGTCGAGGCGACATCGGAATACGAAGGGTGGAAAGGCAAAGAAATCATCGTCAAGATCAGCTGGCCTGACACCAGTCGAAGATCGGAGGCAGAGTTGGTCAAGATGGCTAGAGAGAAGGTGCGAGCGATGACACTAGGGAAGAAGCCAGACTGGGCTCTATACCATCTGCCCGACATCCTTCTTTCTCAAGACGTTGACTACGACGCAGATTCTACTCAGGCAAACATAGCAAATCTCCTTGAAAATGTATTGTTCGTAAACAAGAAGAGGGTCGACTACGAAAAACGCGTCTGTCGAATCACGGTTCAAGAAAGGTTGTATCCTCTCGAGGAACTGAAGACGGCCAAAGACTACGCTCAAGTTTTTTTCGACATCTTGCAAAGTGTGTCCATTGTTTTTCTTTTCTATTGAGATAACTGACGATTCCGGTAGTTCACAAATGGCTGTATGATCACCCGAGGATCCTCCACCGGGACATTAGCTCAGGGAATATCATGTAGCGCCGCAATGCCAACAACGACCTATGTGGAGTCCTTAACGATTTCGACTTGTCTACCCTCCAAGATGCCACTGGCGGCTCCTCGATTCAGCGCACAGGAACGCTGCCCTATATGGCGTATGAACTCCTCAAGAACGGATGCCCGTCCAAGCATCTCTATCGACACGATATGGAATCTATTTTCTATGTCATTCTCTTGCTCTGCTGCCGTTACGAACTAGTGCCTACCCCAGACACTCCTGATTCCGCGATCCGAACACGCCAGAAAGTTCACTCCCAATTCGACGACTGGTACACAGTTAGCCGTGCTGAGTTGAAATTTGAGAAAGGCGATTTTTTCATGGATGTTACTCCCACAGTGAACAATGACTTCGCCGACTTTCAGCTCTGGTTAAGTGAACTTCACCAACAGTTCAGAGATGGATACCATGCTCGAGGTTCCCATATCAACCGCCAATTATGCGGCAAAGCCACTGGACCCTTCGACGACGAAACTCTGCAGGGCCAAGTTTCATACTCCGTTGTCCTTGATATCTGTCGTCATTTCGCCGGTTCGCCCCTCGTCGTACGCAATGATCAGGTTAAAGAGGCCGCCTAGTACTATAGGCCGTAGTTATACACAACGTAGTCGTGTATGTAGTGTAGCATCCGTTTATGAATCTTTATCGATATCTATTGTAACACTTTTGCGAAGAAATGATTACGAATATTTTTTTACTCATTGCACAGCCGCCTTTTCTCTTTTTTCCTGCGATTCAACTATTCTCATCTGTCATGGGATGATGTCCTCGCAATCACACTCAACCAGTCTCACCATATGATCGTTGAACAGCGCCACGAGTGCCCGCCAGTCTCCGTTTTCAACCTTGAGGATAATCACAGGATCCTGCTTGACGTCCTGATCAGGCTCGAAAAACGTTTGCTATTCCAATAATTGTCGTTGACTATTTGATCAGGAACCTCCGCAGTATCAATCAGAGTCAGTCAAGAAGCTTTCGAGTACAAATTCGAGTGTGCATAATGTACCATGCTGTCCTTGCGTTGCTGAAACCGACCAATATGCTGGAGGTCGTAGCGGAAGAGCTGGACGGCTTGTCTCGGCAAGCTGGACTCGGACCGTTGGCCCGGGGAGTGTTTAACCTCGCAGTAATCATTCATTCATCTTGCTACTCGCTATACTAGCCTCTAAAATCAGATCATACACTACTATGACCTTACCCAACATACGAAGTGAAAGTAAGTCTCGAGTCTTCATTGTTAACGCCTTAACGGGTCATGCAGTTTGAATTTGAAGGTTCTTACGTATATCTGTCGATACAACTATTCGGTGTATCTAAGCATTCATGCGGTCGATTGTCACGAGTATGCAGTTCTGGAGTCGATGGAGGCCTCGGATGCTGCAAGACTTAATTCCTCCGACGCTTTGTCCCACTAACGACCACCATGTCGTCCTCAAACTTTGGCACCTTTGCACGCAGCAAGACGAGAAAATTTCCTCCTCAGGCCATTGATGAGATACTCTCCTTTGTCCATGATCTAGACACCCTCAAAAGCTGCACGTTAGTTTGCCGAGATTGGGAGTCCACTGCGCAGCTATACCTGTTTTCCGTGGTACACGTCGGTGGTCATCCGCCGCCTCGTCGTCACAGTCCATATGACATACCCCATCCACTTATCCCCCTCAATGAACTCCATACCTTCAGGTTACAAGGCTTTATCCGGGAGCTCCGTATCCTACAATCTCCCGGCAATGCCTTTCTCCAGCAGCTGCAGGTCATTCTCGACAACGGAGACTTCAGGAGGCTCAAGACGGTGATGCTGGATCAGACCAGTCTTACCATGACTGGCGCGACTATGGCACAAGTCCAGAAGTTACTACTGTCGAATATCAGGTTCTCTGGGCCCAACGGGCTACTGGCGCTCGATCTCTCCCGTTTCAGTTCCTTGGAGGATTTGCTGTTTGAAGGAATAACATTTCTCCCGTCGACTCTAGGTCCACCAGTGAACACGCCTCCTCCACTGCAACTGAAAACGTTGGTGATTCAGTCATGCACCAACGATGTTTACGCGACACTTATCGACACACTCCTACTTGATCAGTCCCCTGTGAACATCAAGCACTTGAGTCGGTTCGATAATCATGACAATCAGCTCATATATATCGCAGACCCGCTGGACCCGAATGCCCGTATTCCGTGTCCAGACACTTTGAGTATGGCCTCAAGGGCTGTCGGACACCTGCTGAAGGAAAACAATATTGTACAGCACATCGGTTTGCATAATGTGCCTGGTCAAACTGGTACGTACGCTCACAGCTTTCAAACTCATTCTCGTCTCATGAAAAGTTTTAGAACTGCTCACGCCCACCTTTCTTTGCGGGCTGCGGTCCCTTGTAGTGCCCATGAAAACACTCCAATTGGAGTCTCTCCAAAATCTCTGTAACCTTCTCACCGAGTCAAAGCCTTCCGCGTCAGGGCCCTTGACCTTGATTCTCAAATATCCTTACTTCACGGCGGATATCTTACGATGCGGCCATGAATGGATATTTCTCGATAATCTTGCTGGTTCTCATGTGGTGAAATTGGCGATTTTTATGGAGTATCCGGACGATGTTTGTTCTTTGGAGGAGACCTTGCAAGTCGCTGGACCGCTACAATTTGAGCAACTTCTTTCTAGAAGCATGGCTAATGCGGCGTTCCGACTTGGGTATGTGGGTACGTACTCTGGCATTTCGTCCTGAAATTTCAAAGACTGATATTTACTCAATTTCAAAAGGCCTCAATACAATTGATGATTTCTTGGGATGGTAAAATATCTACTTTGCGACTCATTAAGCACCTCAAATGCCATGCACGTAACCCCAAGAGTTACCTCGACGAAGGCGAGGCGATGTATAGAGTTCTAACAGTTGCCAACTTCTTCCAGTTAAACAGACGACCATATGCAGTTCCTGATCTTAACATAACCACCACCCTTGATACATTTTTTCTTCATCGACGACAGACTTTCAGAATCTTGTTCAGTAGTTGTATTTTCTTTTCTGCTTGTATATCAACCTGATCTGCAAAGAATGGTTTCCGGTCAACTGGTGCTGTGGTTACGCATGTTCGGGGAACTGATGAGTCAGTAAAAAAAGTCATTATCCGCCACTACAAGTACTTTCTTAAAACAGAAATTCCCGGTTGCCTCCGAACCTTACCGCGATGATCAAGACCGCTGCACATTCGGACTTGGACAAATGGTACTCTCCTTTAGAAACGCCTTTACTACTCTCAGCATCTGTGCGCCTCTTATCCTTGGTCTTCTTCTTGCATCAATGTGCTTGGCATCTAAGCCGGTGAATTCCAACGTGGCCATGACTATCAGACTTGGAAAGTTGTATTCAAAAGGGATTCGCGTCGATACGTATTATCTATACGTGAATAGTTCAATATGCATCTTCTCCTCTGAGGCCAACCCCCAGCGACACGTGTTAGCGACGATGAGTCATTAGTCCAAAGACTCCGAAACCTCTCGCTGGAATCGAATCCTTCGTTTCCGATGGAGATGATTTTTCTCTGATCTTCTTTGCGGAGCTATTTGATCTCAATTACTTTGGGCCGTATTACCAGCGTTCAGTATTAATAATTATATCTAGCAACGCACTAGGGTTATGCCTTTCAAATCACCCACACCTACCTGCGGCCGGCGTATCATCGCAAGGCTACTATGAACGTCAGGGAGCTTGACAAAGGTGCGTAAGTGTCTCGATGTCGCTCTTTAGTCTGTCTTTGACCGGACAAGTACAGATCCTAACGCTGAGAAACTTGTTGTGACCTTTGATGCCTTGCTTTTTCTGGCGGTATTGCTCTGCATGGCTGTACTTGCCCCTCCGCTCCTGTCCACGAAGATCAAAAGGAAGAAGACGTGGTTTGGAATGATGATGTCTGGAGTATTTTGCGGCATTTCCTATTTGATCTTGATGTTCATTGGAGAACAAGATGGTCCTGAACCATCTGTAGCCGTTTGTTTATTCCAGGCTTGCTTGGTCCATTCAACCCCCGTTCTGTAAGTGTAGATATTCTCCTGATCTGCATATGTTACGCTTAATGGCCCATCTGAAGTGTTGTCTCTTCCGCGCTTGGTTTTGTTTGGAAGTCAGGATATGACCATGCTACCAAAAGCTATCCTACTAACTTCCCTTTCAGCTGTTCATTGGTTGCTTCCTGAATTACCAGGGAAAATCTCCTTCTCGAGCTACCCCCTTGATCGTATGCCTTTTGTTCGACGTGGACAAGTTTGGCCGTGCTTAATGACCTAGATTTTAGGATCGTCGATTCTCATGTTCCTACTCGTGTTATTAGAGGCTCTTGTGGTATTTGAACATTTTACTTTCATGACACTACCTGATATTTCTCGGCACAGATAGCCATTCGAAATCCCGATGATGTTCGACGTAATGATTCACCCTTGTATTGCCATATAACTACCTCAATACCGTAAGTACTGTACACAGCCGTCTGCGTTTAACATTCTTAGTACATTTCTACTAGTAACATCGTCTTCTGTGCACATGGTGCCATTTTGTCCTTAGCGATGATGGTCGCAGAAGGTAGACACTCGAGGGCTCAAGTGCGAAACTGAATTAACACTAGAAACCGTAGTCAATGTCATGATCATTATCTGGAAGACCAAGGCGAAACTTGGACGTCAACCTGGTTCCGCGAACATTGAAATACCAATGCATCTTCTTCGCGTATTTTCCTTCTCCGTTTTTATATGCCTTGCGGTTGGGTGAGTCTCTACATAAAGGATTCTTGTATAGTACTAATACTCCGAGTCGGGGCAAAGCATGACCATCTACTCCCTTGTCATCCCTCCCGAGGGTGGTTCTGGTTCATCCTGGTATCTTCTACTGGGCATAGGTGTGTCATTCAACTCAGTCTCTGTCCCGCTTTACGAAGTTCCAGCTCAGTACCGCTCGTTGTTATCGCAACATTTGGGACCCAAAAGGTAAATCGCCATGACTTCCTCGGTTCTTTGCCGAGTTTGTTCACAACTACTGCAGGACATCCTGTATTTTTACTATTGGAGAAATGACATCTAGCACAACCGGATTCCATGCAACAGCGCTAGAAGAATTCTCGCCGTAGGAGAGTCGCGATTGGCACGTTCCTTATTCCTATTCACATTCTTTATCTTTACCTATATACTATCCTTCGTTCACTTTCTAACCTTGGATCTTCTGCAGCCCTACAATCTTTATTATCTGTCAGTAGTTACCCAGAGCCTTAGTTGACCGCTTCAGCGTCACTGTAACCGACTGAGGCGCATATACCACACGACTTATTACTATTTCATATTTATGCTTCTCACTTTTGAGTGCGTATCAAAGTTCTCTCTGAACTAAGTGCATTAATTATCTATTGGTTTTCCCTATCGTTGTTCCTGGCTGATTTCTTATTAGTGATATGTATTGTTTTCTTCATAGTACAGTATGTCAGCCTGAGCGCCGGACCGTGATCAGCCAAGGCTGTTTGAGGGCGTGGGAACATCTTAGAGTCCTCCCTTTCACTTAGACTCTTCGCAGAGCACCTAATCTTCAGCCTCAAATCTCGCATTTTATTATCCTATCCTGTCCTCATTCGATTGCGATGAAATGCCCACTTCTTGTCGAATCCAAAGTTTAGGTCAACAGGCCACACAAGACTCTTTTTTCAGTGTCGTTTTTCTTCGGAGGGTGAGGGTCGCAGTCAGATGTCCATCGAAAATCCAGAATTGGATTTCGATATCTGGCCCACGAAAGAACGGCCTCAATGAGCACGGATAGTTCGCAACGGTTACTTCCAGGCGCAGATCTCGTTCGACATCCGTCAACTGCCCAACGAGACAGGACTTCTTCCAGAGCAGAGGCGCCTTCCCATCTACCAAACCACCATGGCCCACCGTTTTCTCAACGCTGTGAAGACGAATTGGAGATTTTCTCGCACCTTGAAACCGAACACGAACTTGAAGCATTGGACGGACAAAATGAAAAGAGTGAACAGTACGTCCTGCATGTTCTTATCCCTATCTTATGTATTTATCTATGTTATATGAAGAAATTATAGGCAGCATGAAGCCAGGTAAGGGTGCCCTCTTTGCGCTATCTCTTGATTTCAGGAAACTAATACACTGTTTACAGAGGAAATGCAGAGGAAGATCATGGTCATGTTGACTGAGGATGATATCAAAGGTGTGTCTTTTTCTTTGCTGTGAACTCGAGCTGATCAACCATATTTTAGCTTTATCCCCACTTCCCGATGAGAATGATCCTGGTATATTCGAAAACGAGCCTCATCCGAATGACGACGTCAGGACCCACGTACAGGTCGGCGAGTCGCAATGTCTAGTGACAAACTATCTGAAGCGACGACTCGAGCACATCCCCGGTTTTCCTCGACCTGTAAAAGATACGGGAGACAAGGCCTATCGTATTTCCCCCACGCTACATAGCGGGATGGGCATGTTCGCGGCGCGTCGATTCAAGATGGAGGACCTCATCGCTGACGAAAGACCTTTGATGGTCATCCCCATTGGTCCACCAGCCGATTTCGGTTTCTTAATGGCACAAACGGCGGGAGAGGACAGAATGAAGTACTCACAGGAGCTTGTGGGTTCTGTTTTCGAGCGCATGTCTGAAGAGAACCAGGAGGCATTTATGGGTCTTCGTAATAGCCATCCGCATGATGGTCTACTCTTTGGCGTGGCTAGGACGAATGGGTATGGCCTCGACGACAACTTGATGGACGAGACTAGTAGGTCGTCGATTTTACCATCATAATTGTTGCTAATGTCTGCTGCCAACGATAGAAAATGTCAAATTTCTATCACTGTTGGTCTCGAACAATAAAAGTAGGTTGCTCACCATTCTTGTATACATGCGGCTGAAAACGAGATTATTCAGATATGCAATCGAGGATTGGCAGGTACGCGGGCGTCTTCAAGGATCTCTCGAGGCTGAACCACAGGTAAGATGCGTTCTTTTAAAACGTGGTTGATGGTACTGACTCGGGTTACCAACTAGCTGTTCCCCCAATATCCACCGCAAGTTCCATATGGCCACGTTCTCTATGCAGATTCGCGCAGCTCGGGACATTGGGGAGGGCGAAGAGATTTTCACCACTTATACCGAGACCCTTCAGCCAGCTGCCGACCGCGCAAGAAGCCTCGCGCCTTATAGCATTGAATGTGGCTGCCGTGCTTGTCTCGGCCCCGCCAAGAGTGACCCTATACGCGCTGCTGTACGCAATCGCTCAACGTCACCATCACTTCCTCCATCGAAAGCGAAGATCGATGCTGCAGTGCAGACTCTGGCGAGGATAGAGCAGGAAGGGCTCCAGGCCTCCGCTGCGTATCGCGAGACACTAGGCCGACTGTTCATCTCATACGTATATGTGCACGACGAGAAGAAGGCGCTGATGTATGGGGAGAAGCTGTGGCTGGCCACAATGGCCGCTGGGGAACCGCTCTGCGAGATGTTCAGGAATGTAGAGGTGATGAAAAAGTCGCCGCAGTGGATGGCGACGAAATGGTTTGTGCCGCCGAGGCGCCTTGTTTGAAAGTCTCTCGATCGAGTGCTGGAATTCTTTGTAAACGTGGTATAGATATGCAAACGTCGCTTTTCTTCATCCCTCGGGCCTCGGGCTTTACAATTTCATCATTGGACGGCTCGAGGTGTGCATACCAGCTGGTCAGTGGCCGGTTCACGTCGAAGACAAAGTCTGGATCGGTGACGGGGCACTCAATGCTCTCGTTTTTTCCTCGGATGGTCGCAGTCGTATATCCATTGCGCCTTTGGTATCTGGACCTGTGATGAGCATG
Organism: Desarmillaria tabescens; assembly: GCF_030435595.1. Classification (NCBI taxonomy): domain Eukaryota; kingdom Fungi; phylum Basidiomycota; class Agaricomycetes; order Agaricales; family Physalacriaceae; genus Desarmillaria; species Desarmillaria tabescens. The sequence goes on from NW_026848556.1 coordinate 24,026, forward strand.
GGTCATGGGTAACGGTTGCTACCAGGCGCGGATCTCCTTCGACATCTGTCAACTGCTCAATTTCAGGCAGGACTTCTTACAGGGCGTTCTCTCTTCAACCGAACCACTATGGCACATCGTTTTCTCAACGCTGCAAAGGCAAATTGGAGACTTTCTAGCACTCGGAAACCAACAGTAATAAACACGAACTTGAAGCGTCAGGTGGACGAAATGAAAAACCTGTTTGGTACACCTTCCCTGTTATTATCCGTCTCCTTTATATTTATTATCTTATATACAGAAACGGTAAACAATTTGACGCGAGGTAAGGATGCCCTCTTTGCACTAACGGAGAAGCTAATACATTGTTTATAGAGGAATACGAAGAGCTAATAAGGAAGTTTGGAGTGGCTGACGATGATGTCAAAGGTACATATTGGTCTTTGCCATGGACTTGAGCTCGTCTGATTCCACCGTATTGTAGCCTTAGCCCCACTTCCCGATGAGAACGATCCTGGTATATTCGAAAACGAGCCTCATCCGAATGACGACGTCAGGACCCACGTACAGGTCGGGGACTCGCAATGTCTGCTTACAAACTATGTCAAGCGACGACTCGAGCACATCCCCGGTTTTCCTCGACCTGTGAAAGATACGGGAGACAAGGCTTACCGTATTTCCTCCACGTTGCATAGGGGGTTGGGCATGTTCGCTGCACGCCGGTTCAACACAGGCGACCTCATCGCTGACGAGAGGCCTTTGATGGTTTACCCTCTTGGTCCATCGACCGATCTCAGCTCGATGTCAAATGGGGTGCGATCCAACCAGTCGAAGTATTCACAGGATCTTATTGGTTCGATTTTTGAGCGCATGTCTAAAGAGAGTCGGGAGGCCTTCATGGGGCTTTGTAAGAGCCGTTTGCATGATGATCCACTCTTGGGCGTGATTTTCGCAAATGGGTTCCATCTCGCTGATGACTTGAAGGATGAGACTGGTGAGTTGTCGACTCTACTGTTGCTGTTGATAACCGGTGCTGATGTATGCTGCCAACGATAGACAATGTGAAGTATTTATCACCGCTGGCTCCGAACATCGAAAGTAGGTTCCCAGTCATCACCCTTGTATATATGTGGTTGAAGTCGATATTATTCAGGTCTGCGAAGGCTCGGAAGGTATGCGAGCGTCCACAAGGATCTCTCTAGGGTGAACCATAGGTAAGATGTGTTCTTTGTGATTAATCTGCGTTACTGACATCTACCCCAATCTAGTTGCTCCCCGAACGCATCTTACAAGTTCCACATATCCACATTCTCTATGCAGCTTCGCGCAGCTAGGGATATTGAAGCAGGCGAAGAGATCTTCACCACTTGTATCGACAATCTCCAGCCAGCTGCGGAGCGTGCGAGATGTCTCTTGCCTCATGGCATCGAATGCACCTGCCGTGCTTGTCTTGACCCCACCAAGAGCGACCCTATACGCGCCGCTGTGAAGAACCGCCCGGTATTGTTTACTCCTCGGGATCTGAAGCCCCCTCAGGCTTGGATCGATCCTGCCCTGCAGACCCTGGCGAGGATAGAGGAAGAAGAACTCCAGGCTTCGACTGAGTACCGCCAGACGTTGCGCCAGTTGTTCAATGCGTACATGTACGTAAAAGACGAGGAGAATGCGCTGGTGTATGGGAAGAAACTGTGGGCGGCTAATTTGGCGGCTGGGAAACCGCTCTGTGAGATGTTTAGGGATGTGGAGTTGATGAAGAAGTCGCCTCAGTGGACTAGGCCGAAATGGTTGTGGGGGGTACAGAAGCGTCATGTAATCGTTTGAAAAGCTCTTCGACTCCGTTTGTAACTACTGTATTTATACATGCTTCCAGATTGTTGTTTCGTACGTTAAGGCCTAGCCGACGTTCTGTCAATGTGTACATTTATCTATGGCGTTACGTTTCTACGTGCATACCAGCAGAAGAACTTGCCTGAGTTTCAAAAATTACATGTGAGCTGTATTATATTCCTGTTCCCGCTATTCTTTCACCTTGAAAAGTCACGTTTGCGATTTTACCATAGTTACAAGAAGCCTAACTGCTCAGATGAAAAAACTGCAACGACGGTACGTACCCGGCCCTCTGTGGTGACTTCTTCGTCAGTTCCACGTTCCTAAACCTCTCATGCTGCCCACAGCCTCTCGCTCAACTCCAGCGCCTTCTTCTCGTTGCTCGTATGTACGTACGCATTGAGCACCTGATGCCTCTTCACTTCCTTGAAAATATCGTTATTCTGTTCTCTTTCCCTGACTATCTTCGGACCATCTCAGGCTCAGGGAATGGCAGTTAATTTCTACTGTCTTTGGAGACTGACCCACGGTGGAGACATGACCTCACGAACCCATAGCGTCAGAAGTAGGGTTGCATCGTCTGGGAGGAGGTAATAACTCTTCCCAAAGACTTCCATAGGTGTTTGCAGCCATCGGATTGAGTCGAAAGCGGATCTGTCAGTGGGTCTTGGTAACACTGCGACAAAGGAGCCGGATGATATTGACATATTGAACTCTACCCTCAGCGTGAAGATGGGCAAGCCTAGCATACTGGTCAGAGTCTATGGCGGTGGTGACTGCCATATGATAACGGATCAGTGGAAAGTCCTCGAAAAACGTTGATGTTAGAACGATTTACCAAGGTCTAAGCCCTTTGGAATATATGGGTGGTCGTCTTCAAAGACATCCAGAATTGTCTGCTTGTGCTCGAGAAACCGGCTATCAAACTGAGTTCCTATAAAGTGTCGGGCAAAAAGCTCGTCCCAAAGCAAGATAGACCTATACAGACGTCCTCCGTTATGGGAGAAGTGGGGCCAGTATACTAGGGTGTGAAATGCGGAGGTGTGCAACGCCTTCTTTCTGTATACAGTGAAAAGACTCAGCAGCCTTCAACAGGCAAAGAGGAAGAGATGGCGTCAAAGACGGGGTCATAACTATTCTTTTTTTCATTTGCATGCACGTATTTTGTCCCAATGTCTGGTTGATAGTGTGCGTTGCATAAGATTCATCTTTACCGTGCACTTAATGTACCCCATGGAGATCTACTCTGCGAGACGCACGCAACCATGTGATTGTAACAGTCCTGGCCTTCATGGAAATAGTGCTATGTCAGGTCACAGACTCAAGCTAGACTCAAGGAATGGCAGTTGATTTCTACTGTCTTTGGCGATTGGCCCACAGTGGAGACATGAACCCATGCAGCCATATTGTCAGGAGACTCGGATTTGTATCGTCTTGGAGGAGGTAAGAACTCGCCCCAAACACTTCCATGAGTGTTTACAGCCATCGGATCGAGTCGAAAGTGGATCTGTGGGCGAGTCTTGGTAACACTGCAACAAAAGAACTGGGTAGTATTTACATACTGAGCTCTATTCTCGGCAGCAAGATGGGCAAGCCAAGCATACTGGGCGGAGTCTATGGCAGTGGTGACTGCCAATAGTAACGGATCAGCAGTAAGTCCTCAAACAATTTACCAAGTTCCAAGCCCTTTCGGATATATGGGTGATCGTCTTCAAATACATCCAGAATCTTCTGTTTGTGTTCAAGAAACCAGCTGTCAAAATGAGTTACTATAAGGTGCCGGGAAAAAGCTCGTCCCAAAGCAAGATAGAGCGTTGCGGAGGAGCATCCAAGTCCAACAAGGATATCATAAATCCTGGATCCATCAAGAGAAAGAATGAATAGAAGATAAAGGTGCACGTACGATCTCTGCTCCATGAAAGCCCCAAGGGCATCCGTATTGAAAAGTGTACGTTTGCAGTCCCACTCCAGAACAGGAGAATAATTTGGGTCTATGATCAGTTTTGTCGTCTCGCCTTCGAGGAGGGAAGTTATTTCATGAATTCGTGGCTCCGTGGACGACGTCGGATCAATGGCATTGAATAGGATGATAAACTTCCTCGACAAGGGATCGATGTACCCCACAGAGCCTACTGGAATGACTTGTTCGAGCATTGGTATGTTATGAGCCGTGCTTATTCCTAAACGAGCTGGTCATCAGCATACATAAAACAGCAAAGGCAGAGAACAACAGACCGGAACGTGAACCATAATACCAGCGCAACCAGTCAGAGTCCCTTCGTTCACCAAACATACACCGATACACAAAATCAAGCCCAATATCCTGACGCGGAAAATCGTACCACTCTTTAATAACAGAAATCGAAGAGCAAACGGCAATTTCTACATCAGTAGTCAACGAATATAGGCATCGCCACCTCTTGATAGGGTCTATAAGACGCTTCACGATCACGGGTGTGGCTCCCATGATGGTAAGATGCTGGACTCGTGGTTTAATGGTTGGTTTTCCACAGTGGCAGGAGCGGGGATACTGTAGACGGAAACTAGTAGACACGCAACGACGATAGTGATAGATAATGGTTAGCCGTGTAATTTGCCTGGGAACCCAGAACCGGGGGATGTGGATTTGCGAATCGTCGACGTAGTCGACGTAGATGTGGGTTGCATGTACAGGCGGATTAGCGCCATGGAACATCTTCCGAAGCGTAGATACTATTTCCCGGTTAGCTTCGACAGACGGTGTGCACTCGTTAGCGGCACGAAGCAGCCCTGGCAATGTCACATAATCTATTCTGAAAGTTATGGTACGGCAGAGCATTGGATGAGAGATTGAGGATAGTGACTTGATGCTATACAGTCGTCCTCCATTATAGGAGAAGGGAATGAACGAGTGCGTGGAATTCACCTGCTTGATCATAGCAGACCACTGTTTGGATACAAGAGAGCAAGCTGAGAAAATTATAACTTGTTCATCGATAGAATATTGGCCAGCCCAGAGTTCGGCAAGAATACGCACGACGAGCTCGACTGGAGGCACCATGGAGACAGTTAGACCAGTGTTTCGCGACGAGTTTAGAGTCTTTAGACGCCGTCCGAACAGTGGCAATCAGGTGACTCCCCAGGTCAGGCCTCCGGACTCCCCGCCCCGGCCTCCCCTTCGGAACCGTCATCTGACTATTCCGCGGACCTCCCCCAGTCTATTTACCTGAGCTGTATCAGCGGAGATGGCCAATCAATCCAGTTTTCCAGTTTTCCAGACTTGCGTTTCAATGTGCCAAGATTCTTTTCCCGAGTTACAGTCGGTAAGCCTAGCAACGGGCTTAGTACGCGGTCATAGGTCAAATAGATAAACGCACTTGAAACGCTCCAAAATAGTTTTAAATGCAAGCGCCGTCTTGAAAAATGGGAAAATCTTCGACCGAGTTGACGACTACGAATCGGAACGGCTGGACACTCCAAGACCTTCCAAAAATTTCATGGCCTCTGAATCTTTGCCCTGTTACCAGTCTGCCTAAGCAGATAGAATAAAATACGAAGAGTTACCCACTGTACTTCAAACTTATCAAACTGAAATAACATTCCCGCTGGATTGAACACATTTCAACTCGACACATATTTGTTTGCTGCAACCCAAAGACCGCCAACTGGAAGTCCTCGCAAGTGCACAGCAAAGAAAAAAGGATCCCCCGACGACACAAGCCGGTACTGCAGTAGCAAGGTCATCGCGCCTCCGTGTTGCAAGCAGAGCACAGAGGACAAGGGCGGCAAAAATTAGATAACCAATACGGGAGGCGGTGCCTCCGTAATAGTGGTTAAACTATTAAGAACAGATACTACACTTGATCTAAGCCAAAAGGCCAGAGTGGTAAGGTTTTCAGATGTCGGGATCAGGTTTATATATCTCCGAGCCACGACGCACAGACCATATCCAAAGTCGGACATCGGGCCGGTATTCCTTCCCTTCGACCACCACCATGGATCCCATCCTCAACGACGACGTCCTCAGCTGTATACTCGACGAGCTCCATACTGAATATGCCGCCCTTAGGAACTGCTCACTCGTCAGTCGCAGTCTTAACCAGCTCGCCACCAAAATCCTGTACTCCAGGGTCGTCTGGTCGCCCACCTTCCGTCCAACTTTCAGTTTGAAGGACAAAGGACTACCCCCAGTACGTAGCTTTCTTTATCCTGGTAGTGAAATCTCAGGAATTCAGAATTAGCCATCCTCGATGTTCAGCTCTGCTTGCTTGCTTCATCATGCTCCAAAAGTCATGTCGTTGGAGATCAGTGGTGAGTTCTACTCTTTGTCTTTCTGGTGTATTCATTGATGTTCTACAGGATACCTTTCTCCGCGACCACCACCGCTGAATCAGTTTCCGATGATATTGCTTAGCGCCATCCAGTCTTTTGTGAATATGCGATCTTGTCGCTTAACACCAACGATGTACCATGAAGACCTCTTCACAGATATCCTGGGTGCTCTAAAGTCGTTGCCTTACCTATCTCATCTTGCGGTCAATTCTTCGTGTATGGACGCGCCGAGGGCGCCGAAGCTGGTACAAATCACCGCGATTAATGTGTTGGTGCTACAAGATCCGACGAGAGCGATATTAGACGCGTTGCCATCATGGCTAGCCGACTTAACGTTGACTGAGCTGCACTTGAAGGTGGGCTATGCCATCCCACCTTGACTTGATTCCGCGAGGCTGATATCTGTCGTAGGGCAATTGTGGTTCCATAACACCCGGCGTGCTCAAGTCCCTTGTGCCGCAGCTTAAGAATATCACCGCCTTTTCACTCGGACTATCATACTCTCTCACGGATGAAGATGTCTTTTCTTTTCTGTCGCAGTTACCCCAATTACGATCTGTGGCATTACAATACTATCTGGTTCGTCATTTACGTTCTTCGCGACTTTAGGCTAATTTTTTTACAGCAACTACGCCGTTCACCTGTTACTCCCTTCTTACCCAACCTCCGGTCATTCACTGTCTACTACTCACCCGCATGGAGTCGCGACGAGGCCGATCGATTAGGCAAATGGATACGCACTGTGATCACGAGCTCTCCCATCGAGCATCTCGCCTTACTCTCCGATAACAACTTTGTAGCCTCCAACGTCCGGTTTGATGGTATTGTCCATCATCTAGCGAGTAAACATGCCGGTAGGCTGCGGCATCTTGAGATGCCACATGCGTTTATAAGCGTGGATGCGCTCAGACTTTTGTGCAAGGAGTGCTCGGTGTTGGAAGAACTCTCGGTGGCTGGGGGAAAGAACGTGCTAGTCAGTTGTCGATGACTTGCCACTGATGATTTACTGACTGTCCTTCAGGCCGTGCTTGATCAATGTATCCCACAGATGAAATGTCTTCACACTGCCCAAATCAATGTTCGAAACATCAAGCAGAGTCTATCTTCAGGGTTTCCGTCAGCAGGAAAGGATATCATGTTCAAGTCGGCGCGACTACGGAGACTGAATGTAAACGGGTATCATCTGGAGGTGAGAAACCTTCCCTATCTTTCTCGGCCTGTCTGTAACACATACATTCGCCAGGCACATTGGACGGCATCCACTGAAGGGAATGTCGAATTGGCGGTTGAACAGGTTTCACCACAATTTCCTCCTTGGGAAGTATGGGAACTGAAGTGGCTGCTTCACAGAGAGTGAACATCGGGCACGTAGACTTGGATACCCGAGAACAATGACAAGAAATTACAAACAGACCGTCGAGCATAGTGTTGTTCCCAAGGCGACGAGTCGTCATCGCAGGACAGTGTGGTCGAGCTAGTATACGCGGTAGATGATGGCGCGGGTAGGAATGGTGAGCTCACTGGCAATATCTCGGGAAAGGCGCAGGCTGACGAGTAATTAATTCTCCAGAGCTTTCAAGAGCCACGGATGTGCACAAAACCAATGTCGGATATAACGTAGAGATAAACAGCTGGTTTGACGTTCGGTGGCGGGAAGGAAAAAAGAATACAGTAATTGACCCTGATTTCCGTTCACCCCGCTCAGCGGGGCGAGATGAGATTTTGTCGTCTATTGCTCGGTGTAGGTGCATGCATAAATGAAGATAACCTGATCGGTCCCATCATCGACGAGCCGCGCTGTAGTCTCCAGACGACGCTCCGCTGGCTCTGACAACAACAGCACCAGAGACCTGACTTTGGACCACTGGAGAAGTACAGGTCACGGGCCAGCATAACCATTTGTCGGCCAACAGACGAGAAATATGTACTGAAAGTCGGAGGCGTCGTGGCACGTAATAGTAATTGGATGAAGCCGCTGAGAATACAGAAGTAGGCCGAGCAACGTAAATGGATTCAGACACCCCACGTAATGGCGTGCTACAGGCGGGGAAAGAAGCCAGAGGTTCTAACGGGATCGCTCATTCTCTATCAACGAATAGTAGTGTTTACATTCAATTACACCAAGACGCCCGGGAGCCGTCCTGCAACTTCACCGTTCGAGTTCGCATTTCTCGCAGGTTGAGGATCAACCTTGTTACTGTTACCGTCGTACTACACCAGATAAAGCTCAATTGCATGTCTGTCAGTATCTTTTGTCGATAATGGTCGTTTTGGAACTTACAATACGCCTAAGAGGACTAGAGAAACCTATTGGTGATTTGTTAGAAAATCCGGGAACGGAGTGAGGCGAAGGACTGACTGGGGCTACGGATGCTAGCAAGAGGTTCATTAGTCGGAGTGCTTGGTATAGATGAGCATCGGATGTTCCTGTGACGATACGGGTGCTTACAGAACAATATCTGAGTAGAATAGTATAAGACTATAGAGCCGTTTCTTGATTTCGAAGACTCACGAGGAAGTATATTATTCCATCTCGATACAGAAGCCTCCCGACGTCCGTATGTTGTGATCTTGGTCTTGACAAGGCATTGTACACCAGAGCTGTCAGAGCCATAACTTCAAAGAATATCTGTAATAGCACAATTCGAAATCACTGTCAAATGGGTCAGGAAAATGGTCCGCTATTCACACATGAAGCCCAGAGCATAGGCGCTTTTGCTCTATCCTTGATCGCGCAGGCACGGAGATCGTGATCGAAATAAACGTGATCTGAAGATGGTGATTCAGAGTTTGGAGTCTGAAGCCTAGGAAAAGCACATACGGCTCGTTGCTTGGACCACGACGGTCGTACACGTCATATTGGCTATCACAGTCAGGACGAAGAGCACCAAAGTGCAAAAAATGAAACGCGGGGTTCGTTCCCAGAGATTCCATAGGTGCAGGAGAACTAGGACTTGAGAAGGCAGTGAGTTGGCGTTTGAGAGTGGTTATAGGGATAAGTACAATTTGAAATCGCGACCGATATTTGGCCGAGGTATAACTAAGGTTTTTGGGATTAGCTATGGTTCCTGCGTGGGTATGTGAAACGGAAACTAATCACCGAGATGTCATACCAGATTACGCAGCTTCAGGGGAGAGACATCAGTGATCAATCCAAGTATCCCAACAGGCCGGAAAAGTTACAACTGGGAAAAAATCGTTACTTAGTAATGAAAGACCTTCGAGAAAGCACCGCGTTGGAACTTACGCTATTCGACACATGCGAGTTGGCTATTCCCGATAATACTGCGAGAGCCAATTAGGAGCTGACAGACAGCCAGACCCAAAGGAAAGCTGGGACGTACGGTGTATGTGGATGATGACGCTCGATGGGACGAAGTATCGGATAAGTAGGAAGAGGACTTTGGGGACGGACCAGCGTGCTGTCCAGATGAGCTCTACTTCGGCGGGGAATGTCAGGATGTGGTCATACAGCAGGACCTGGGATTGGTAGTGAAGTAAAGCGTTCGGCCGGAAAACTCCAAGGCTTACCACGAGCCCAGCACCTACAACGTTTACACATGAGTCTTCCGAGCGCCACAGACAATTAAGAGCTCACCACTTAAATAACGAGTAGCCTGGGCGTGCCACGCAATTTCAGTCGCCGTCTCGTTCATGGAGGACGTAGTCAAGCGGCGACTGCAGCAGCTCTGGGGCCCTGCATATTAGTATCACCCCTGGTCACACGGATCATCAGCTCTCAGTCTGCGCACGCGCCGGGTACAGTGAGCTTATTCCGCATTCATTGTTAACCCTGAAGCCGCTTAGAATGGAATGGAATGGTTGCTGCAGCAGAATGGGAAGATAATCCTGAATTAGTTCGTCGCAAGATGCCGTTCCGGAGAAGTGATATGTTGGGCTTTTATTCAGTATGCTTTTAGATAAGAGAATAGCATTGATTGATGGACCGTGGAGGGAAAACTGGAAAACTGAGTAGATTGGCGATCTCCGCTGATAGCTCAGGTAAATAAAAGTAAAACCTACCGACCTCGATGGCTCGTTGTAAGTAACGACAGTCGTAGCAACATTATGTATCTACTAGTGCATGAGTCCGAAATGACGGCGAATACGCACATTCCCTCTGATCCTTTAAAACCACCGCGATCCTGATCGTCGCAGACCAGCTGCGCCTCGCTGACATCAGCTGCAGATGATGTCGACCCGGGATAACGAGAGTCAAGAAATATGGCAGTCACACTGCATTGGCTTTACAGAGTGAGAGAGGAAATAGACCAGGGGAAAATCCGTGAGGTATTCAGCTCCTTGAACGACATCACTAACGACTTCAAGGGTGGTGGTGGTGTTACCGGCGCCAGGTCCCAATCAGGAAAGGCCGGGTCCACAGCCCTAACATGGCAAGCCATGCGCCGTGGCCTAAGGCAACGGTAGGAAGAGGTATCGGTTATACCGGGCCAGATCTGCGGCAGCGGCGACTACGGCCACGTGATCTATGTCGGAGATTCTGCATCGGCCTTTTACGGCGTTAAAAGGCTAAAAATGACGAAATCGGGCCGGGAGGCATTTAACGCATCATGAGAAAAGAGTCCGGAATTAGAATTCAGTTAGAATTTGATTGGAAGGCCATCCTAAGCCAGTATTATTCCTATTTGAAGCGGCCTTAGATCGGGGATTTTATTTTATGCCGAATTTCCCCCTCTTGGCTTTTCATTTCCTGATAATGTGATTAATTTGTCCTTCTCAGCGCCTTAAGTGGTACTTTTTAAAGGACTTTTTTATGCTATTGAAATTGTATTATAATTAAAATTTAACAACCTAATAAAACAGTTACAATCGGATTACAATTGGTTAGGTCGATTATTGTCGAACCTAAAAAAGATTTATTGTTATTTCATATTACCCTACACTTTTGAAGACTTGAACTGGAATTTGAAATTACAGAGGAAACGGGGCAAAGAAATAATTACATTTAAGTTAATACAAGAAGCAAGATTCAAACCAGTGAACTCCAGTTATATTAGATAATACATAAATAAATACATGGGCTAACCATTACACTAATAGGTCTTTATATATGTGGGCATCTAAAGTCTATATAATAGACTCCTACCATTTCAATGAATCACAGAAACTACTGCAAAGAAATACAGATACTGGCTCACAAGCGGTTAGGGGGAAGTAGATACAATACAGAACAACTAGTATTGGGGGAAAGGTACTCCAAGACAGGTAAACTAAGCATAAGCCGCTGAACCGTACTCCAAATCTTCCTCCAACATCTCATCAAGATCATATTCTCCTCCTACTGCTGCTGGCATAGCATCCGGAGAAACCTGTCTTCGGGAGCGAAGATGACGAGTCCCTGGGGCTTTCTCGGCATTGGCAACACCACCGTGGGTACCAGATGCTCCGGCTTTGCTTCCTCTGCCACGAGTTCCACCTCAGGTGAATTTCTTGCCTCCTCTTCCTCTTCCTCGGTTTGGTTTGGGTGCATTCACTGCAGCTGGCAAAGGGTTATCAGAAGCATTAGACCCCATCCCAGAGGCATTGCCTTGCTCAGTTCCTCTGTTCCGACCAACTAGGCTACTGCGATGCCCAAGAGCATCAGCAGTTATGGCAGTGATGGGCTCGTCATCAGAGCTAGTAGCAAATATGTTGGTAGGGTGAGGCTCATCATCAGAGTGAATCTCAACGTAGTTGTGTCCGGTAGCAGGAGGGTCAGCAAACCTAACTGCCCTGAGTGTCAGCAGCGGCATCAGTGTCGCTGACATATTATTCTCCCTATCATCCTCCAATGATGTGTTGACCTCTGTCTCCTGGTCTGCTTCTGGTTGGTGCAAAGCCCGTAGGATCTCTTCTTCTTCTGAGTCGGAATCCTTTCCGGCTTCTGAGATGACCAGCCCTGCCCCAGTTCTCCTTCGAGTGAAGAGATTTTGATTGAAAAAATCAATTGTCCTCTGTGTCGACGGAAGAGATATCGTCGTCCTCGATGATTCGGATGTAATAGTCGCAATCCCTGAGAATAAGGAATGCCGGTCTTGTCTCCTTCTTCGAGGAAGTTACCATCAGAAGTAAGAAGATAACAAAGCTAAACAGATGTAAGCGGAGTCTAATATACAAGAGGAGGAGCTTACTATGATCGCAGCACAAGCTATAGTGCCTGGCGTGATGGCAAAGATTTTCCAGAGTGTGCCATTGGTGGATCTGATCATCTTTCCAGCACGAAGGGATGACAGACCATACAGAATGAGACTTAAAACCTGGAACACATTGTTAAATAAGTACATACAAAGAGAGAAGTTTTTGCATACCTTTACCATTGCTGGAGAACGAAAGAGGCTGACACTGGCTTCATCACCTTCTCCAACAGGATAGAGGACTTTGGGGCATGCTTGTACCTCTGCCTAACCTCGTCATATCCCAGGAGGGACAAACAGAGTTCATTGCTGCCTCGAGCATACCCCGGATGGAAGACAGTATGGGGAACGGGAATGTCTTCAAAGATTGTAGAGGCAGACTGTCGGATGTGATGCATCATGGTGGATCTTAACCCGCCCGCAGCAGCTTTCATCTGAGTTCACATGAGTTTTCAAATGAAAAAAGAGCATAACAGGTAGACTCACCGTGTTTTCCATTCCACTGTATCCGCTTTCCAGCATGTCATGGAATTTCTCTGGTATGACTCTATAAAGGGCTTCGACAATCCATAGCAGAGAGATCTGTCTCTCTGCATCTACTTTTTTTGAGCTCCAGTTCAGCACAAGCTTTCGCTTCGTGGTGTCCAGCTTGTTTAGCTCTTTTAGTTCCTCACGGTAGCAAGCTAGCTCTGCAGCACTCTCAACCCGGGGGGTATCCAAATGGAAGGAATTTGTCCCACCAGACGTTGCAGGTCACAACGAGTGCTTTTGCCTGGTACTGCACATCCTTGATCTCGGCAGCTGTGAGTAATCTCTCGAGGCCCTTAGCCTTTTTAATGGAGGAATCGGCAGCAACAGGGCCAGAAACAGAGTTGGAAGCAGCAGATGACGAGGTGGAGGAGACCTTGAGCTCTCAGTTTTCTTGAGACAACACCTGGTTTTGAAGCTTGAGAGCCTGCATTGTCTGGTACAAAACTATGTGAGTACTTAGTCTTTGTCAATGCAGAAAGGGCGTTACCTTAAGTAACTGTTCAATTGTTTGCTGTTTAGTGGTCGAGACATTTGAAGCTGCAGACATGGTGAGTGAAGAAAAAAGATAGGTGAAGAGAAAAAAAAACCGACACGCGGGCAAAATCTTAGGCTGTCAAGAAATCAGCTCTGACTAGAATCGCTGGACACATGTCAAGGTAAGGCCAAGGAATATCCTCTCATATGCAGACGTGGATAGTACCAAAGGATATCGAACTATTGTTTCTAGATAGATTACAATTTCACTGAAATATTCTATGGAGTCCTTGCAAAAATTAAAAGACCGTTAATAGAGATTTTCAATTTTGCCTCAAATTACTTACTTCCCAATTCCGGTCTCCAAATAGCGTCGGATTCTGCTGTACCCTACTTGGACATGAGTATCCCTTGTGCCTATATAATCTCCAACCGCAGCGCAATGCGCGCTGCAATATCTGCCTTGAAAGCTCCCCGCTCATCTCGAGAATCCGGACCTGGCAGCACCCTTCTGAGCCTCTCGCTCTTCAAGCGCCCGCATCTTCCTTCTCCTGCGCAAATGACTTCATTGAGTCTCCTTCGATGACTGCCCTTCAACTTCGTATTAGTTTCATAACCAGGCCCTTTATAATCACTAGGCATCAGCTTCAAAAACACTGTCGCCTCCTCTGCCAGACCCTGTGAAGCAAGAAGCGCTGCGTATTCAAAGTACGGTCATACAGATTAGCAAGCTTGAACGTCTTGATATCCGATTTCTGCTGGAGGTCACTGTTGACATACTTCGTAGCCGACCGGAAGACCGTAACCTTCTCGATGAAGGACTGCAGTGCCTGTGCATGATCTGTATAATACGAGTCTTCCTGATGCTTTGCATCCACCAACAGCACCGACTCTTGCTCAGCCATCTCTTCCCAACCAAATACTAGCAATCCTCTCCAACCTCACCACAGCCAAATACGTCAAGCGTCAAGATAGCATACTTGCAGAACTGAGAAACCTGCGCAGGATCCTGACGCATTGGACACTGCGAACTGGAACTCCAGTCTCCGGCCAAGCTGCTCAGTAAGGCTGGGGAACTCCTCCTTGCTCGCAAACGTGCAGATAACCACAAAGATCTCCTGCTATTCCTGGAGGTCGGCATTTTGAACGATATCTGACAAGTCGCTGGTGACGATGGACTGGAAAAGTCGGAGGTAGGGATAGATGTTGGTATGACATTCAAAGTACGTCTTTTGGGTCTGCTGTAAGAGCTCCGGTCCTCCCTTCGGTGCGAGGAGGATAGCATCTGTGAATCGGTCCGAAGAGACACAACAACACTGCAGAGTCAAAGTCTCCAAGAACGAGTGCCTTGGTGACCAGACGATCAGTCTCAGACTTGTCTGCAGGATAGATCTTGAAGGTATTGCTCTTCGACGTCTCAGACGTCACCGATGAAGGTCCAGAACCGATGGTCATAGCAACCGACGAGTCGATTCCATAGTCTGTATGAGGAACGTCGATGGGAGGTATGCTCTCTCCTGAGAGGCCGATGCTGCTGAAAAAGTCTGCGCCTGCAACATCTCGCTGAGGCATTCTGGGTCCATCATCCCCAAATAGAGAAAGCGCCGTCGTAGTAGACTCAATATCAGTCAGCCGGTTACCATCAGAGGTAGCGTCGGCGCTGATTTCTGAGGGGGTCTTTTCAACAGCCCCACCAAAAGGATCGTCGTCGGTAGCAACATGGAATGTATGCTCTTCAGCGAACGAGACCATGGTTCGTGAGTCTTCAGCTCGCCATCATCTTCCTCAGCCTCAACCTCTTCCTCCGACGATTGCTTCATGACCTTGAGCTTCTCCACTGCCTCCACACACGAGCTGCAATATCCGCCTTGGAAAACCCTAAAAGCATGACCAACTCGTCCCGAGAATCAGCCTGGAAAAGGCTCAGCAGCGCCTTCCAAGCCTCTTGTCCATCAGCCACCGCATCTGCCTTCTCCTGCGCAAATGACTTCAGTGAATCTCCTTCGATGGCGGTCTTCAACTTCGTAGCCTCTACAACCAGGTTCTGCTCTGTGACAACTTTGCGGAGATGGATGATGGCACTGTGGTGCTTCCCTTGCGCAGAAGGAAGATTAGACACCGATGCCAGCTTTCCACCAAAACCTCAAGAGCTGGATGCCGGACATTTCAGCCATTTTGGGGGCTGCTTCAGTGAAAGGGTGCCGCTTTGAGTCTGTGAATACCTGGCAGAATCAAATATATCAGCACCGTTACCGGCGGGTGCAGGTGTGGCAGTAGTGGCGGGCTCGTTGTTCGATTGGATGGAATGAGTGCCGGCGGTGCCGTCGAAGAAGGCAGTAGCAAGGGGTCTGGGTTACGGGGCACCATTCGACTTGACTTGGAATGTCCAGTTTGACGTGCTCGGTAGCTTGCACCAAGACAGCGACAGGATACCCTTCTCATGGCCAGTAACGCATGCGTTGCGAAGGTCCCAGACCATGATGATGGGAGAAGAATCGTCCTCGGATGCTGTAACAAGTCTCGTAGCCTAAACCATAGAATGAGAAAACTGTTTAAGGAATCAGAGATAGGACGCACGTTATCTGGATGCCAGGCAATGGTGCTCATCCCTCTTCGTCCACCAACAGCAAGGCCATTCGTCGCACTGACTTGGCCTGCAAGCATTCCAGCTCCACCACCGTACGCCAGAGCAACGACCTCGCGCTTCCCTCTGAGATCCCAGACAACGGTGTAGCCGGTCATGCTCGCCCCAGTGAGGACATATGGGACTTGCATTCCATGCGACCGAGGTAATCTCATCCAAGTTTGTGCTCCTAGATCCAGGCGTTGGGGCATACGGCTTCATAGAATCTTTCAGATCCCATATGCAAACCTATACTAATATCAGAATGAAAGCAGCTACATCGACCAACTACAACGAACCTCTCCATTAATGGCACCGGATGACAAGAGGTGAGTCTGCAGAGGATTAAAGTCTAACGCTCTGACCTGCCCGGTATGGTGGTATTCTGCAGGATGAGGAACTCGCTGGAGCTGTTGTAGGACGCGTTCAGGAAACAGGAAACAAAAAGCCCAGCCATGCAACGCACCCAGCACCAGAAAGAATCTTCGCTGGATCTCACAATGCCAGCTCGCCATTCTCCATACCAGCCGCAATGAAGCCCTGTGGTCGACTATCGACATACCTCCACGTCAAGCGGTTAAACCTATATCGACCACATCAGTGTTGCAGCAGTGCATCTCAGAGCAGACGGACCACAGTGTCTTTTGGGGCGACTGCCCTCTATCCCCAGGTCGAATTTGAATCATTCTTGTCGAGAAATTTGGGTGCTCATGTTTCGAACTGGCTTTTTGTCGTTGGTATGCGTGTCGACAGTTGCGGGGATCTACTCGAGCACGGCATTATTGACGTCTTTGGCGTTTGACACCACCAGATGAAATCTGCAGTGGACTTCAGAGACACTTCTGCAGGTGGATTATC
>NW_026848557.1:0-40718 GCF_030435595.1 Desarmillaria tabescens
TTGGGGTATTTCGTGTGGATGAATCGAAGGAAGAGGAAGATGCTGGGACAGGAGGTTAAAGGAATGGATGGGGATTTGGCCCCATCGTTTATGTATTTGCTATGATGGTAAAGTGTAATGCGTATGTTTTACAGCTGTTCCGGAACATAATGAGAATCACGCGAGAACAACGTGTGCCCAAATTTGACGTATTTACTACATTTGGTAAATAAATATTGGCCCTTCTCCTCAACGTACACCTGTATAACTCGCTCATGTTAGGCCTCTGAGGTCCTTTCTTGAAATTTTACAACAAATACTATAATGATATAACATCTAATCATTGTCTCTGTTCAGATGGGAAGGGATATACCCTGTAGCTTCCGGCAACACAGCGGAGCCACCTCGGCATCTGTCATACTTCCTGTTTACTGATGAGAGGTCCCAGAGTTTGACAGCATGTATTCAGGCAATGGCAAGGTCTACAAGAGTGTCTATATGTTCTGATAATTGCCGAAGCAAGCGCATACCTAAGGGTTATCAGAGTTATCCCGAGACTCAGTCACTCATCCATTGACTAAAACAGGCCAAATTCATTATTGACCACTTTGAAATGGTCGCTGACTTCTGAAAAACAACTTGACAGAGGATGTGAACATCAAGCCAAGGTGTACGTTGAGGAGAAGGGCCAATATTTATTTACCAAATGTAGTAAATACGTCAAATTTGGGCGCACGTTGTTCTCGCGTGATTCTCATTATTTTCCGGAACAGCTGTAAACGATATTTCTCGTCAAGGTAAGCTGCTTTATCAGTCGCCTACCGCTGTAGACTGATCATAATTTTAGATGCTATGCAAATAAATATTTACATCTTGTTTCTATGCGTGCCAACCGGGGGAATCCTTACTGATGCAGAGTACTATCAAAGCCCAATGTATCATAAACTGTCACCAATAAATGTCATCTGGGTGGGGGCGAGGGCAGAAGTCGGACCCAACGAAATCCCAAATGCTTGAGGGTCCCATCACCAGCGAGAATGCCGATGTCAGATCTGAACGGGGTAGAGAGTGTATTACCCATCTTTACACAGTACCTCATCCCAGGGTACATGGTACAGAGCCAGTCGAAAAGAGGATCAGCAGCACCGTGTTTATACATCATGACCCATAAAGAAGAGTGATCGGTGGAAGGGAAAGCGTTGGTATGGTCTGGAAGGACAACATACAAGGGTTTTCCGGCACCCAAAGCAGTTTCTATGGCGCATCGCAGTATGAATGGGTTGTTCAGACCATGGAATCTGCGTCGGAATCCGTTTTGTGAATCGGGGAGGATGCCCTCATCCTCCATCCATTCACGGAAAGGTTCATCCCGAAGCAACGTGAAAACCTTCAGTAAGCAGGATTCCAATCAGCCAATTGGATTTGAGATCAGTGCAGTCCTTTCCCGGTATCAAGATTCCGATAAGGATAGCGATCATCCAGAGGCGTGGAGCAGAACGTAGATCAAGACACATGTTGAAGAACTGTAGAAGGGCATCGTCAGACAGCGACGTGAACAGTTTATAGGTAGTTGTGTCGAAACCCGGTGTACTGGATAGACGGTCATTCACACATTTCCTGACTTTGCGAACTTCCACAAGAATAAAATGTTGGGAAAAAGAACGCTTGGGAGTCCGGTCAATGGTGACAGAGGGGATGACGCTACATTCCAAGGCGGCCAGTTCAAGAGCGACTGCATCCAATTCCAGTGGAAGAACATCAGGAATGTGCGCATGCTTCTCAAACTCAGCAGCAAGGTCCTGGAGGGACACGTCGGGCTTTGTTGGCTTAGGATCTGTCAAGTCACGAATCGTGGACCAGAATAAGGGTTCGCTGTGACAGCAAGCATCAACAAAGTTGTTGTACGTCTCCCATTGGTGTTGTCTGACGATGCGTCGTCGACCATTCTTCTCGGGTGGTGCCCAGTCAGTCGGCGCCATCTGTGGTACGTCAGCCGGAACCTGAGAAGGAGCCGGTTGGGCGGGCATAATAGTGAAGACCAGAACACTGGGTTTTTCCTAGAACAAAAGGTTAAGATCCGGATGGTCGGAGTATGGCGTGGGAAGGAATATCTAAAAGAAACTTCAGTACCTTTCGTTCCAAACATGCACAACTTTTTATCTCGCGTTTTACGTTTTGACCGTTTACCACCATATTGCTGTTCTCGTCGTCGTACATGTCGCCGCCCACGCGTTACAAGCTGCTCTGGACGTGAAAATGCTCTACCAGTCGCGGATGAAGACCGCTTTACTCATGGTTCGCTATCATCGGCGAGGGACCTGTATTTATTATTGCATCAATACAATAAAAACGACATAGTTTATTTCCAGGTTCGTTTCACTTTTTCTTGTCCTCGACCTGGATTCTCATGATCATATTCTCAAGATATGATCAATTCCTCACCTAGGCTTCTTGATTGGTGGCGATAGAGGTACACTTTCTATCTGGCTAAGAGAGGGCAGGCATCACAAGACGGTTTCATTCTCTGTACCATAACACCACCACCACCACCACCATTGTTCCTGCATGATCGTATCGGACGTCTCTAGTGCTTTCTCTCTTCCCTTGGTAATTTCATCACGTGACCATGCCATTGGTCATACGCTAGGCCTAGCCTGGAACCCAGGGCGGGGGTATACCGGTAGGGTCCGAAAGATGGCCATTTTGAGACTCCTCTTGAAATTTTATAGGGAGGAAATCTCGTCGCCCTGCCATTTTACCATTAAAATCAGCGCGTTTTCTCTCGTCCTCTCTAGGGATCGACACTTTGGTATGTACTCTAGATATCTTGAAATGCATATAGCTTCAATTTGTGGCCAAATACAGAGGCCCTTGGGACCCACAAAAACTTTCGGACCCTACCAGTATACCCCCCGTCCTGGGTACCAGGTTTTATACACAGGTACGAGTTCCGCAAGTGTCTATAAAGCGGCTTGCCAGGCTACGCTAGGCCGCGCTGAGTATATATACTTCGTTATTTATGTCCGCTCGTTCTAACAATCATGATCGATTCCCTTCAGGACAGCAACGATTCGAAGGGCCCTGAGAGCGGAAAGAGCCATCACAGTGTTGAACTCGATGCACCGTCGGCAAGGAGGGTATGGCTCAAGCTGGATTTATTCTTGCTACCAGTAATAGCCATGTTTTTTTTTCTTGTCATTCCTGGTACGTCCGCTATTATCTTATCCGATTCCTTAAATCACTGAAGTCCCTCATAGGACAGAACGAACATCGGCAATGCGCGCGTTGCTGGCCTTCAAAGCGACCTCCAAATGACAAACAAGCAGTATAGCATTGCGTTGACCGTCACTTACGTTCCGTATATCGCTTCTGAGCTACCCTCAAATCTGTTACTTCGAGTAGGTCAATACACATCTTTCCAATATCTTTGAGCTTATTGGCAACCATTCAGGTCATTGGTCCAAACTATCTCCTCCCGACCTTATTGACCATCTGGGGCGTGGTCACCACCCTTCAAGGAGTGGTGACGAGCTATAGTGGCCTCCTTGCCTGTCGGTTCTTCATCGGGCTGTTCGAAGGCGGCGTCTTCCCAGGATTGGTGCTGTACCTCACGCATTTCTACCCACGTGCCAAAATGACCACCCGCGTATCGGCATTTTTCGCATCCGCCTCACTCTCAGGAGCATTTTCGGGAATCCTTGCGTATGGTATTATACGCATGGATGGCGTAGGAGGGCGCGCAGGGTGGCGATGGATATTCATCCTCGAAGGCGCATTCACAGTCGCTTGTGGAGTAATGAGCTATTTCCTTACGCCTCGAGATGCTATGGCAGCGAGATTTTTGCGTCCAGCTGAACGCGAATATGTCGCTAGTCAGGTTGTTGAGTCTGGAGGAGAGCAGTTCGAATGGAGAGAGGTCAGGAAGGCATTCGTCGCACCACATGTTTGGATCCTTGGTGTTCAATTCTTCTTTTCGGGTGCCCTCCTCCTTGGCCTGGCTTAGTACGCATTCCCTTTCACGTCCTGTTTTTGCACTGTGCTAACCATATTCGTAGCTTTACACCATCGATTGTCCAGAGCCTGGGATATACTGCTGCTCGCTCCCAGCTCATGAGTGTGCCACCATTTGCTGCCGCTTTTGCGTTGTCAATGACGACCGCGTACTTATGCGACAGGTTCCATATCCGAGGTCTTGTCTGTGTTGTCACCTCTATTATCGCCCTGATAGGATTCGTTATTTTCCTTACCTCGTCGTCGGCAAATACTCGGTATGGCAGTCTCTTTCTGTCGATCCCTGGCGTGTATACCTCTGCTCCGACGTTGTCAACGTGGAACTCGATCAACTCGGCGCCACATGTTCGCCGCGCTACGGCAATTGCTGTCGGGTTCATGATGGGGTGTGCCGGGGGAATTTTGTCGACGTGGTTGCTGGGTAGTCTGAGTACTGCGCCCAAGTACGTGCTCGGGACCAGGGTAATGGTGGCATTCAGTGGTGGGATGGCTGTTGGGTCGGCATTGTGCTTGTGGTATTTTGTGTGGATGAACCAGAGGAAGAGGAAGATCCTAGGACGGGAGGTCAAAGGGATGGATGGGGATTTGGCCCCGTCGTTTATATATTTGCTATGATGGTAAGGTGTTTCCCTTCATTCATATGCAATGAACATTGATCATCGTTTGCAAGTAGTAATGTGTATACTTGAAACGAACCTTCTTGTGAAGGTAAGCTGCTTTATCAGTCGCGTACTGCTGTAGACTGATCACAATTTTAGATGCTATGCAAATAAATGTTTATATTTTGTTCTTATGCGTGTCAATCGGGGAATCCTCAATGATGCAGAGTACTATGAAGGCCCAATGTATCATAAACCACCGCCAGCGCAAAGACTCGTCCAGCTGAACCTTTCTTCCGGTCTCGGCGAGGTTAGTCGCCGTGCTTTTCGAACTAGATTTCTTGGCTCGACTGCAGGCCGAGAGGCTTTCTTCGCTCTCATGTGACGGGATAGCTGAATCAGCTGTTGTTCTGCGGAATGCCATCGCACAGGAGGATACATCCTTATTCCTGAGACTAACGCTGCCAACGAGGTCCCCGTGGTGAATATGGTGGTGGCCTTTGCTCGTCGTTCATGGGCTCGCATACGGTTAGTTCCAATATCATATATTGTTTCCCATTGTTTCTGATGAAGGTCTGAAGGTTGACTTTGGTTCAAGATGCTGAAGGTCTCAGTGCTGGTGCTTGATGCTATACCCAATGTACATGTTCAGTGTCTGATGCCGTTGATACTGGTGTGACCTTGTATTGATCTCTTCTAAGTTATTCTCTGCTACTGTGGGAGCTTGACTATTTCACAAGAACGAAGCAGCTAGGATCCTCGTTTGAATAAGCCGGTATGGCTTCGTTTTGGCTGCTCAACGCTGTCTTGACTCGACATGTAGTTTTATTTACATGCCACACCAATGAGCATCGCGGGCATACAGGTCTAGTCGTCGTCGCCGAACATGGTGATCACCTAGAGCATCTAGGTCTCCATCTCAATGGTTCTGCGGAAGTTCCTTCATGCGCACGGGCCGGTATGCCGGCAATTGCCATGAGGGAACTGGACGTCGGAACTTCCACGCTTCCCTCTAAAACGCTGGGTCCTGCCTCATTTCTCAGCCAGGTCCTCGGTGTCTAGTGCGCTGCCTTTTATAGATACCCAGACCGTTCGATATGGGACATCCTATCTGATCTACTAAACTCTTCTATTCAGGTGAGGATGAAAGAGCGGTAGCTGGAACATGAGTCTGCTACACGAAGTGATGTTCTCTCTGGAATCAAATGCTTTGTGTAAGAATATATCAAAAAGCATCGTGATGGCTTCGGTTCCAAATACGCGCTCCACCGTTACTTGTTGACCATGAACATCATTGGGGACGTAGCCTGCTCACGCGATAGGGAATGCCCTTGAGGCAAAACTATCTTCGTCTAGCACGTTGTCCTGGCCTCGAAGACCATCGGGCTCTATTCCAGGTCATCATCAATGGAGGATAAAGGATGCCGTATTGCATGCGATGGAAGAAGGCTTTTTAAAGTTTACTTCATTTTTCTTATCGTCCAGTTTGGTTCTGATCATCGTATTCTAGGATACTGCGGCGAAGGTCGCTAACTCCGATTCGGAAGAAGACAAGCATCATAGTATGTTTTACATCTCTGGTTCATTACCCGCTCCTTCTGGATTATGGAATTTTGCATCTCATAACCTTACGATTGGTCCCTGGGTATATATATTACATTGTTCATATCCGTTATCTAACAATCATGACTGACTCTCTTCAGGACAGCCACGATTCAAACCGCAGCGATAGCGAGAAGATCCGTCACACTATTGAACTCGATCCGTCATTCAAGGCAAGTAGGGTATGGCTCAAGCTCGACCTGTTTCTACTACCGATATGGCAGTACGCGTTGCCGTGCTCGTGGAATTGATGTGCTGACGCGTCCTTCCTTTTTCGGTTCCTTGTCTTTTCCTTCTTTCTCTCATGACTGCAGGCTGCTTTCCTCTCTCTTCCTTCTTTACAGGATGATTTCTCCACCAATGCGACACTCTGGGCATTCATGCTCAAATTCTGCTAAATTGGTTGTTCCCAATGCGGACGAGGATACACGATGACGCGCTCAAGGCACAACACTGCGTGAGGGGTAGCTCTCCCCAACGACAATCGAGCCTCGCAATTGAAGGACGATAGCGGTTTGGGCCACGGTGTCGTTTACTAGTCCTGTTACATCCTTTCTTTACTTACTCTCTCAGTTTCAATCTCTTATAACAGCTATTCCAACTTTTCTGTCCTATTTCTCCAACCCATGATCTTACTGTACACACCGGACGCGAGGACAAGACTGCGACGGCCCGTAACCACCTCGGACTGCGCTGGGGATCGAGATGATGACGGATTGACGACCCGTTCATCCACGCTGAGGGCGGCAGCGTGCTCTCCCTATTCGTAGTTGCGCTAATCCCGGGTGGAGCGGTTGCTCAACATTGAGGACTAGCTATGGACTTTCCCTTTCACCAACGGACTCTTCGCTTATCTCTTTTGCTTTATTATACTATCGCACGTTGTGGCGGGGCCCTGGCGACGCATGAGCACGCGTGCGGCTATCCCCTATCCGTACTTGTCAAGTTGTACCTAGGAGATATAGACCTTTGCTTTTTGCCCACCATGTTCGACCCTTGAGTCTGAGTTCCGAGCTCTCATATCGCGCACCGTGAGCCTTCATTATCCTTCAGTTACTAACTACGTATACCTAGATATTATTCCTCTATTTTTCCTACTTCGAACCCTCGGCTAAGCGACGTCTGTCGGCCAACGACCCGCGCCAACCAGTCTACGTCAAGACCGACGTATACTACCTCACCGGTCATAGCAACAGTCCACTTGTTGTCCTACCTGGTATGTTGTCCATTTATCTTCTCGATTTCTGGAATGACTGAAGTCCGCGACAGGACAGAACGAACATCGGCAATGCGCGTATTGCTGGTCTTCAACGTGACCTCCAAATAACCGACAGGCAGTACAGCATTGCATTGACACTTACTTACATTTCGAATATTTCTGCTGAACTACCCTCCAATCTTTTACTCCGAGTATGTCGATAAATCTCTTCCACCGTTCGCGAGCTTACTGGTACCTATTCAGGTTATTGGACCGAACTATCTCCTTCCCGCTTTATTGATCAATTGGGGTACAGTTGCCACCCTCCAAGGAGTAGTTACGAGCTATGGCGGCCTCCTTGCCTGTCGGTTCATTCTCGGGCTGTGCGAAGGCGGCGCGTTTCCCGGGGTAGTTTTATACTTGACGTATTTCTACCCTCGTGTCAAGATGACGACCCGCGTATCGGCTTTCTTTACTTCTGCCTCACTCTCCGGAGCATTCTCGGGAATCCTTGCCTATGGTATTATACGCATGGATGGCGTAGGTGGACGCGCAGGATGGCGATGGATATTCATCCTCGAAGGTACATTCACCATCGCTTTTGACCTAATAAGCCACTTTATTTTGCCTAGAGATGCTATGGCTGTGAGGTTTTTGCGTCCGGCTGAACGCGAATACGTGGCACGTCAGGTTGCTGAGTCTGGAGGGGAGAAGCTTGAGTGGAGAGAAGTGAGGAAGGCATTAGTCGCACCGCATGTTTGGATCATTAGCATCTTATTATTCTTTGCGGGCGCCATTCTTTTTGGCTTGGCCTTGTAAGTGTTCCATTTTCCATCTCATCTTTTGGACTGTGTTAACATCGTTCGTAGCTTTGCGCCATCGATTGTCCAGAGCTTAGGATACACTGCTGCTCGCCCCCAGCTCATGAGTGTGCCACTGTTTGCTGCCGCCTTTGCATTCTCAATGACGACCGCGTACCTATGTGACAAGCTCCCTATCCGAGACCTTGTTTGTATTGTCACCTCCATCATGTCCTTGATAGGATTTATCATGTTTCTCACCTCATCGTCGGCAGACACCCGATATGGTAGCCTCTTTTTTGACCATACCTGCTGTGTACACCGCTACTCCGACATTGGGGTCCTGGAACTCTACCAACTCGGCGCCACACGTTCGTCGTGCGACAGCAATCGCTGTCGGGTTTATGGTGACGAGCGCTGGAGGACTTTTGTCGACGTAGTTGCTGGGGAGCTTGAGCCCTGCGCCCAAGTACGTGCTTGGGACCAAGGTGATGGTAGCATTCAGTGCCTATATGCTTATGGGGTCTGTGTTATGCATAGGGTATTTCGTGTGGATGAATCGGAGGAAGAGGAAGATGCTGGGACAAGAGGTTAAAGGGATGGATGGAGATTTGGCTCCGTCATTTACATATCTGTGATGATAGTAAGACGTTTTCCTCTATTCATACACGCTGTGCGCTGATGATCGACCACCGTTCAGGTAGAAATGTATCGAATAAGCTTTCCTTCAAAGCATGGCACCTTTGGCACCGCTAATATTGTAAGAGATTCCTACAGCAAATTTTGACTTATATACTGATCTATTGTCAGTGTCTAGTCTCCTCCTATGTACCGTATCTTTATCATATCACGACTATTCACCAGACCTGCTTCGACTTATGCGAGCGGTGGATACGCGTCTTCAATGATACGTTCTATGCAAATTACCGTCTCGAGTCACACGACTCTTTTCCTTTCTTCCTAATCTCACCGAACGGTCTTGGCCATCCACTCATGGTAACTCGTTGCAAAAGGCTGTCTTCTTTATGCCAGAAGGCATCAACAGCTCCGGTCTTGTGCTCAGGCTGGGAGGGAGTCACGCAATATTATTCTAGTATTTCGAGCAAGCAGCCGCATGCATGTCGCGTCTTGAGAGTATTTGTGCTTCAGCTATCACGATAATCCCAGACCTCAAGTTCGTGTAAGACCCGTACTTTTGTGGCTTCTTCCAAAAGTACGCTCTCTCAAAATCCTCATTCTTTCTCCATTAACAAACATATACTCAAGGGCCTGGTATTGCCGCTGGCAAAGAACGGAAATCTGCATGCGCACCAATGATAATGTGGGTGTTTGACATGATTGAACGCGTGTATATGATCACTGTCATTGACACATCAATAATACTTCACTTAATCGCACTGGCAGTGGCAGAACAGAAGGCTGGATCATAACCCATGGTGTGCCGCGTGAGAAAGAATATCCAAAAGCATTAGCCGGCATTTCAGACATTCCACCATGATCACGTTTGAACCGGTGTTCTCACTCTCATTGCTGGGGATATGGCTTCCTCACGCGACACTGAATGGTTTTTCTGATAAGAAAATATTCTTTCTAACACGTTACCGCGGCCTCGGAGACCGTTGGGCTTCATTTGGGAATGTTATCAACAGAGGATAGAGGAAGCCGTATAGTGAACGGGAGAAGAATTTAAGGTTCGCTTCATTTTAATCGTTCAGTGTGATTCCCATTGTCGTATGTTAGGATATCGCCAACGTTGCTAACCAGCAGCATAGTGGGATTTTTCGTCTCAGGACCTTACGATTGGTCACTGGGTATATATATATATATGCTTAGGTTCGTTATCTCTATCAATCATGACCGATTCTCGTTAGGTGCTTCTTTCTCCCTTTACTTATCATCTCGTGATGATGGTGGCATTAGTGTCACACGTTAAGATGCGCTGGTATCTGTATCTACCTTAATTGCTCATATTCGCCTCTTTGACAATCATGACAGACTTTCTTCAGGACAGCCACGATCCAAACCGGAGCTACAGCGAAAAGAGCCATCTCCGTATCGAATTCGATGCATCGTCGGCAAAAAGGGTATGGCTCAAGCTCGACCTATTTCTACTACCGGTCATAATAATATTTTACTTCTTGTCGTTCCTCGTATGCCGTTCATGATCTTTTCAATATCTGGAATGACTGAAACCCACCATAGGATAGAACAAACATTGGCAATGCACGTATCGCTGGCCTTCAACACGACCTCCAAATGTCAAACAAGCAGTACTGCATGGTGTTGACGGTCACTTATATTCCGAATGTTGCAGCTGAGCTACCTTCAAATCTGTTACTCCGAGTATGTCAATTAATAACTACCGTTCTCGAGCTTATTGGCAACCCACTCAGGTTATTGGACCGAACTATCTCCTTCCCACCTTACTCATCAGTTGGGGTGTGATCACCGTCCTCCAAGGAGTGGTGACGAGCTATGGAGGCCTCCTTGTCTGTCGATTCTTCCTTGGGGTCTTTGAAGGTGGCGTTATCCCGGGGGTGGTATTATACTTGACACATTCTACCCCCGTGCCAAGATGGTCACCCGTGTATCAGCATTTTTCGCGTCTGCCTCACTCTCAGGGGCGTTCTCAGGGATCCTAGCCTATGGTATTATACGCATGGACGGCATAGGTGGACGCGCAGGATGGCGATGGATATTCATCCTCGAAGGCGCGTTCAGCGTCGCTTGTGGCCTGATAGGTTACTTTCTTTTGCCTAGAGATGCTATGGCTGTGAGGTTTTTGCATCCGGCTGAACGCGAATATGTAGCGAGTCAGATCGCTGAGTCAGGAGGGGAGCAGTTTGAGTGGAGAGAAGTGAGAAAGGCATTAGTCGCGCCGCACGTCTGGATCATTAGTGTCATATTCTTCTTTGAGGGTGCCGTCCTTTTTGGCTTGGCCTTGTACGTATTCCTCTCCCGTCCCGCTTTTAGAACTGTTCTAACCTTATTTGTAGCTTTACGCCATCAATTGTCCAGAGCTTGGGGTACACTGCTGCTCGCTCCCAGCTCATGAGTGTGCCGCCATTTGCTGCCGCCTTTGCGTTGTCAATGATCACAGCTTACCTATGTGATAGATTTCCTATTCGAGGCCTTGTCTGTATTGTGACTTCCATCATGACCTTGATAGGATTTATCATGTTTCTCACCTCGTCGTCGGCAAACACCCGGTATGGTAGCCTCTTTTTGACTATACCGGGTGTGTACGCCATCACTCCGACGTTGGCAACGTGGAACTCCATTAATTCGGCGCCGCACGTTCGTCGTGCGACTGCAATCGCTATCATGTTTATGGTGTCGTGCCTCGGAGGAATTTTGTCAACGTGGTTGCTGGGGGACTTGAGCACGGCGCCCAGGTACGTGCTTGGGACCAAGGTGATGGTGGCGTGTAGCGTTGGGATGCTTGTTGGGTCTGCATTATGTTTGGGATATTTCGTGCGGATGAATCGGAAGAAGAGGAAGATGCTGGGACGGGAGGTTAAAGGGATGGATGGAGATTTGGCCCCGTCATTTATGTATCTGCTGTGATGGTAAGGTGTTTCCTTTCATTTATTTTCACTCATCGCTGCTGATCAATGACTATTCAGAAAGCAATATGTATGATCCAGTGATCTTTCTTCAAAGTGAGCCGCCGCTTTGGTCGTCCACTGCAGTAAACTGATCGCACTTCTTAGCTGCCTTGTAAATAACTTGTGCATGAATACCTATATCTTGCTTATATTGTGTGTACCACTCGGAGGGATCCCGAGTGATGCAAAATGTTAGCGACGCGCATTGTCTACATCTGGAAAATTAGCAAATGTCGGTAGCACAATTCTCCTCAAGCTGAACATTTGAATTCTTGGCTCTTGCTCTTGCCAAGGTCAGTCACCGTACTTTTCGAAATCAAGTCCTTGGCCTAGCTGCAAACGGTGCGTGGTTGTTTCAATCGACAGGGTCATTCGTTGTTGTTTCACGCTCGTCTGATGGAATACCTGAATCAGGTGCCGTTCGCAGAACGGCATCGCACAGGGGTGGCGATCATAACTACGTTCAGGTCGGGGCCACCAACAACTTGAACGTCCCTGTGGTGACTAACGTAGCCTCCATTGCTTGTCGCTTGTGTCCTCGTATGTGGTCTGTTCGATATCACACTCTATAACAGATCCGAAGGCTGACTCTGTTCGTCAAGATGCTGCAGTGATTCGTGCCAATTTTGGCTAACGCTGTTGCCCTACATTTCTAACCTCCAGCACTAGACTTTATAAGAAAGTGATAATTCCAACCCTTGTTCGACTGCTCCAGACCGGTTTGACCTCAGTCCATCCAATTTCTTTACTTCCCGCTTCCAAGGTGAAGCGTGGAGGACCGTCCATTCGCAGGATCGCAGGCATCTAAATTTTCCCAGATGTTCTGTCAATACGTAGCCATAAGATCCGTTACCTGGTCGTGGCATTAACACGGACTGACTCGAGGCATGCTTACAAGGAGTCTAAGAAGCAGCAACGCGTTCTGTCACGTCCCGTGACCTGTGACCATCATCTCTACGACGGAGACTCGACAGCTAAATTAAAATCCGGGCACAGGAAGCTCCGACATACAAAGACAAGGTCTTTCAGGTCATTGAAAGCAAAAAGATATCTACGCTCACCCGATACGGACTGGGGCCGCAACAAAGAGAGCCCGAAGATGGAAGTCAAGACGAAGACTTGATGGAGATGGAGCTTTATGCTCGCAGCTCAACATCAATGGGAATATCTGCTATCACACCCTGTAGAGCTCTGTTGATATACTACTTATGCCGATATTCATCACCAGAGACAGTCTGATTCAATCTTTGTTGCTTTTTTTTAATTTTGGTTTTAAATTTGGGTGAAAAGCATGTTTTTTGAGTTCTCTCGAGCCTCGTTGACTCTTTATATTCTTTTTTTTTTTTTTCAAATCTGTGGATCTGTGGCTACACGAGCGCTCCAGAGCATAATTAAGTATGAAAACCCTGTCTGGAGCCGGCAAGACCGGCATCTCCACGTGCGTACTATTATGTCACGTTCAACTTCAAAATCGGAGTTCTATCCTCTTTTATCTCTGCCTTTCACCATGACGAACAGATCTTTGGTGTTGCCAGTAACATCGTAAGAAATTCTTACAATAAATATTGACTCATATACTTACTTATTCTCAGGGCTGAATCTCCTCCGATGCACCGTATCTTTACCGTCCCAGAGCTGGTCACCGCATGAATCGCAGAACTCGCCTGGATGCAGCCGCTCGTACACGGTCCTCTCACTGTCTGCAAATTATGGGCGGACATCACGATGGATTCTATTTGGCAGGAAATAGACGATCCTAGTGTCATTTTTCGTCTGCTGGGGCCTGTTGAAGAGCGATCTCTACATGACGAAGACGGCGTTTACGATTCAGAATGTGTAAGCCAGAAAAGGATTACCTACCATCATGATGCTAACTCACCTCCTTCCGGCTGGTAGTCATTCAAAACCCTCCCTACGTTGAGCGGATGGGCCCGCTTCGACATATACAGGCGGCGAATACGCGTCCTGGATGATGTCATACTTTGCACGAGTTACCGTCCCGTCATAAACGATATCGCTGTGCTTCAGCCCAACTCCATGGCTTTTCTTCCCAATCTTACCGAGCTCTCCTGGCTACACTATCGTGATGACTCGTGGCGTGAATCGGTGTTCTTCATGCACGAAGGCATCAAAAGGTTTTCCCTTGGGCTCGAGCTAGAAGAACCTGAGACGCATGAAGCTATTCTGAAATATTTCGAGCACATAGCCACGCGTATGCCGCATCTTCAGAGCTTTACATTGCGCTTATACCGTGATAATGCTATTGCATCTGAAGCCCATATTGGGCCCGCGCTTTCGTGGCTTCTTCCAAAATTACGCTTTCTCAAAGTCCTCGTTCTTCCTGCAATGGAAGACATGTACGCTGTCATTGCTTCGACGGCTTCTCTCCCAAATCTCGAAACCATCGACGCTCCCAGGAATGTGCAACTATATGAGACGCTGTTTTCGATCTCCCCCCCCAGTTTCCATTTCACGTTTTCCTGCAACCTCCAAAGCCTCAGCCTTACAATCTCTTATTCGGATGCTGCTACCCGTCTACTCTGTACGGAGTTCCCCACGATGACCAAACTGTGTTTAAGGTCCTACAAACTCGAATCCTCGACATCTACCCGGTCACTCACGAAGGCCATATCATTGCATCGCGAATCCCTACGTGACATAGAGCTCATAGCTGTAGCAGATGAGCTAGATTTTCCTACTGACGAACGCATAACACTTGCCGACATCCAACCATTGTTTGGCTGTCGCAGTGTTGTCCGGTTTCGGATCAGCCATGTATTACCCCTTCAGCTCACGAACAACGACATTATAACCCTCCTCCGAAACTGGGGCACGGTCATTGATCTTTCCCTTAACGATTCTCCGTCGCGCCTATTACCTCCAGAGTCCGAGCCATATTCCGACTGGGAAACTCTAGTCGTTGTCGCCGAACATGGAAGGCACCTGGAGCATTTAGGTCTTCATCTTAATGGTTTTGCAGAAATTCGTTCCCACGTCAGTATGCCGCCGCCGTTGCCCAAATTAAAGCAATTGAGTGTCGGAACCTCTGACCTTCCCTCTAAAATGAAGGATGTGCTGGGTCCCGCGCGCTTTCTCAGCCGGTTTCTGACTCTTCAGTGTCTGGTACACTCCTCTTATCAGGGCCTGGACCATACGGGATGGAATATCTTATCCGAATTACTAGAGTCTTTTATTCGAGTGAGGATGGAAGAGCAAGAGTTAGCTAGGACACGGATCTGCTAGGCGATGTCATTCTCATCAGGAATCAAATGCTTTGTGAAAGAATATCCCAGAGGACTGTAATGGCTTCCGTTCCGAACATATATTACTTGCGTTTTGTCGTCGTCGAGGATGTAGCCTCACATAATATGAAGTACCCTTGACGTGAAAATATTTTGTCTGGCACGTTACCTCGGCCTCGGAGACTATTGGGCTCTATTTTGGGACCATCATCAACGGAGGATAGAGGAGGCCGTATTGCGTACGACGGGAGAAGGTTCTAAGGTTTGATTCGTTTCCTTTATCGTTCAGTTCGATCCTCATCATCGCAAGCTCGCTACCCAGTAGTTATCCTTTCAATTCTGATTCAGCAGAAGACAGGCATCACAGTACGTTTTACATCTCGATTGCAAGATCCACTCGAATATTTCTGGACTCATTGTCCAGTTTCCCCGGCCCGTGGGATTCCGCACCTCACGACCCTGCGAGTGGTCCACTAGGTACATATACTCCATTGTCCGTGTCCGTGTTCTGATAATCATGACAGACTCTCTTCAGGACAGCCACGATTCAGGTAGCGGCGACAGCGAAAAGAGCCATCACAGTATCGAACTTGATGCACCGTTGGAAAGGAGGGTATGGCTCAAGGTGGACTTATTTCTATTACCGGTCATAGCAATATGGTACTTCTTGTCATTCCTGGTACGTCATCCACTACCTTTTTGATTTCTGGAATGACTGAAATCCGCGACAGGATAGAACGAACATTGGCAATGCACGTATTGCTGGCCTTCAACATGACCTCCGAATAACCGACAAGCAGTACACCACTGCATTAATTGTTACCTATGCTTCGAACATTGCTGCTGAACTACCTTCAAATCTGCTACTCCGAGTATGTCAAGTAACATCTTCTACAGTTTCTTGGGTTTATAGTCGTCTATCCAGGTCATTGGACCGAACTATCTCCTCCCCACCTTATTGATCGGCTGGGGTTTGGCCACCACCCTTCAAGGAGTGGTGACGAATTATGGCGGCCTACTTGTCTGTCGATTCTTCCTCGGGGTCTTCGAAGGTGGTGCTCTCCCTGGGATAGTTTTATACTTGACACATTTCTACCCCCGTGCCAAGATGACCACTCGTGTATCAGCCATTTTCGCAACCAACTCAGTCTCGGGGGCGTTCTCAGGAATCCTCGCCTATGGTATCATACGCATGGATGGCATAGGTGGACGTTCAGGGTGGCGATGGATATTCATACTCGAAGGCGCGTTCAGCGTTGCTTGTGGCCTGATAGGCTACTTTCTTATGCCTCGGGATGCTATGGCTGCTCGTTTTTTGCGTCCCACTGAACGCGAATATGTGGCAAGTCGAGTTGCTGAGTCCGGAGGGGAGAAGTTTGAGTGGAGAGAGGTGAAGAAGGCATTAGTCGCACCGCACGTTTGGATTCTCAGTATCACATTATTCTTTTCGGGTTCCGTTCTTTTCGGCTTGGCTTTGTACGCATTACCTTCTCATCTCACGCCGATCTTGGTTGTCCTGACTTTTATTATTCGTAGCTTTACACCGTCAATTGTTCAGAGCTTAGGATATACTGCTGCTCGCTCCCAGCTCATGAGTGTGCCGCCATTTGCTGCCGCCTTTGCGTTGTCGATGATGTCAGCCTACCTATGTGACAAGTTCCACATTCGAGGTCTTGTTTGTATCATGACTTCCACCATCACCTTGACAGGATTCATCGTATTCCTTACCTCGTCATCAGCGAATACTCGGTATGGTAGCCTCTTTTTGACCATACCCGGTGTATACACCACCACTCCGACTTTGGGGACGTGGAACTCGACCAATTCGGCACCACACGTTCGTCGTGCGACAGCGATTGCTGTTGGGTTCATGGTGGCGAGCGCTGGGGGAATTGTGTCGACATGGTTGATAGGGAGCTTGAGCACTGCGCCCAAGTACGTGCTTGGGACCAAGGTGATGGTCGGGTTCAGTGTTGGGATGATTGTCGGGTCGGCGTTATGTTTGGGATATTTCGTGCAGATGAATGAGAGGAAGAGGGGGATGCTGAGGCGGGAAGTCAAAGGGATGGATGGAGATTTGGCTCCAACATTTGTGTATCTGTTATGATGGTATTGTGTTTTCCTTTTTTCATACGTGCTGCATGCCAAATTTTATCAAAGTCCATGGTTCAATACCTCGGGAGAAGTGGCAAATTCCCGTTGCACAAGACTTGTCTACTAGTAGCCGAGTCCTTAATTCCTTGACTCCCGCTCTCGTGGATGTCAGTAGTTCTGCCATTCGAACTATGTCATATGGCCAAATTGCAGACGACGTGGCGTTGGTTGCAAGCCAGTTGTAAAGCTGAGAGTCCGGCAAGACCGGCATTGCCATGTGCGTATGTCATGCCCAAATTGGGAATTCGTTCTTTTCTCATCTTTCCTGTTCACCATGACCAGCAAACCTTTGGAGTTGCTAGTCACATCGTAATGGCTTCTTACAATAAAGCTTGACCCATATACTGATTATTCTCAGGGATCAGTCTCCTCCGATGCACCGTATCTTTACCGTCCCTGAGTTGGTCACCGCAATCCTCACCGAGTTTTCCCAGACGCACCGGCTCGCATATGGTCCTCTCACTGTCTGTAAAAATTGGGCAGATATTACCATGGATTTGATTTGGCGCGAAGTATGCGATCCTAGTCTCATCTTCAATCTGCTAGCGCCTGTTGGAGATCTGCTGATGCCTGTTGGAGAACAATCCGAAGATGACGATGGCACTTACGTATTCGAATTTGTGAGTCGGAAAAGGAGTCTTACCATCATGTTACTAACTCGACACTTTTTTTGTCGACAGTCGTTTGAATCCCTTCCTACACCGAGTGGATGGGCGCGCTTCGACATATACAGGCGGCGGATACACGTCCTGGATAATATGATATTATGCGCAACTTATCGCCATGTCATAAACGACGTTGCTGTGCTTCGGCCTGACTCTATACCCTTTCTTCCTAATCTCACTGAACTTGCCTGGTCATGCCCTAATGGTGACTTGTGGCGCGAGTCGGTCTTTTTCATGCACGAGGGGATCACAAAGCTTACGCTCAAGCTAAGAGAGGTTGAGACTTATGGAACCATCTTGCAATATTTCGAGCACATAGCCTCACGCATGTCGCGTCTCCAGAGCTTTGCCTTAGATTTCTCCGACCGTGGTGTGAATGCATCTCAAGCTCGTATAGGACCCGCGCTTGCATGGCTTCTTCCAAAATTGCGGTTTCTCAAAACCCTTATCCTTTCCCCGTCGACAGACCTGTACACCGTCATTTGTTCAACGGCATCTCTTCCCAATCTCGAAACCATTGACATACACATCGAACCACACATGAGTAAATCGTCGTTTATCATTTCTTCCCCCACTTCCCCTATCACATTATCCAGCAAACTCCAAAGTCTCACCCTTGCGATTCCTTATCCTGACGCCACTACCCATATCTTCTGTACCGAGTTCGCCGTGATGACCAAGTTGTCTTTACAGTCGCACAAGCCCGAGTCCCAGATATCTACCCGGAAACTTACAATGGCCATATCCCTTCGTTGCAAATCCCTACGCGACATATCGCTCTTGTCTAATGCGTTGCATTTAACAGGAGACAAGCTTGACCTCTCTCCCGATGAACGCATAACACTCGCAGACATCCAACCATTATTCGGCTGCCGCAATATTGTCCGCTTTTCGATTGACCATCCATGCCCCCTTCAGCTTACCAACAACGACATCAGACACATCCTCCAGAACTGGGAAATGCTCAGCGAGCTTTATTTGAACCCTTCCCCGACATTCCTATCACCATCAGATGTTTCCCATACATATTCTGACTGGGAAACTCTAGTCTTAGTTGCCGAACATGGTAGGGACCTGGAGGGTTTAGGCCTCTATCTCAATGGGTACGCGAAAGTTCCTCCGCATGCTGGCATGCTGGTGTTGCCAAAATTAGAGGAACTGAGTGTTGGAACTTCGAAGCTTCCCTCTGATATGAGGGATGTGCTGGACCCCGTCATGTTTCTTAGCCAGTTTCTTACTCTCCAGTGTTGGCTCCTCTACTCCTACGAGTGCCCAGACCGTGCAGGATGGCAAATCCTTCATGATCTACTAGATTCTTTTATTCAGGTGAGGATGGAAGAGCGGGAGTTGGCTAGGACACGGGTCTGCTAGATGAAGTAATTTTTAGGAAATTAATGCCGCGCTTCTGTGTGTATTTTCTTTGGTCTTCCCCAAAGATGAAATCGAGGGGTTTATTGGTACGGTGTTGTCACGGCTGCGTGCTAGCGGTTCGGCCGACGCCGCTTTACAAATTAGTGTTCTCCGCCTGAAACATCCGTTTTCTCATATCTCCTGAGCCTCCATCATGCAGCGCAGCACTGACAGCCTTTCGAAGGAGAACGAACACCTCTCCAAGATTATCTCCGAGCTCAAAGAGGAGCGCGATAGGTTCAGGCAGCAAGCAGGGAAGACGAGACAGGAGTTGAGCGAATTATTGGGCGAGAAGGAGAGAATCGATTGTGAGAATGCCGACCTGAAGCGAACGGTGCTGGGTTTAGAGGAGCGCCTGAAGGATGCTATTGTTGCGGTACGCTTCACATACTGTTACTGGTCATTCTTTCCTCATCGGTTCTACTGTAAGCAGTCTGAGGTCACGAAGGCGTCCTCCGCTGCCGAAACTCAAGCTCAAACGGAAGCTCAAGCCCAGAACCAGCCTTCTGCACAACAGCACCTGTCAACCAATGTAATTCCTAGTAAACAAGAAGAACCGTTACCAGTGCGTGAAGCTATATGTTGAACTGGAGGAGAGATACCCTAATCCGCCGATGCAAGCAAGTTCCGGCTTCGAATTCTCAGGCTCAGAGCGCCATAGATGAGGCTGCCGCCCTTCCGAATACTGTGAGTTGCTTTGTCTCTTCGGGTCTGTGCTCGCTTTGACCGACGTATAGGCACCGACCGACACAAGTACCGCGAATATCACAATACAATCTACCGTATCAGACATTGCAGCCGTTGGTTCGCGTCCCTGATTATCTGTCCATACTCGACTCGTGTTGGGGCCAGCCTATCTTACCATTGTCATCGAAACCTGCTGAGGAATCCGCTCAAGTCCCTGGGCCAGCCACCAGTGTTTTTGCTCCCCTCAAAGTGTGTTTCCGCCATGAAGTCACAGGCGGCTTATTAATGATATCGATTTCGTTTATTAGCCCTCCAGCCCCGTCTCTCGGTGTTGTGCAGGCCTAGTATGCAGTCTTCTATCCTCTCCGATGGTTCCTATATGCTCATAATGATAACCTTCCCTAGTCTTCACGCGGGCGGGGAAGCTGTTCCGTACGTTTCAAGCATTATTTTTATCGAGTCCTCCAGTTGACTATTCACTCCTCTTAGCCATTAGCTCACGCTCCGCCTCTGCGTTCGGCACTTACAATGGTTCGCCTTTACTGTCACATTTCTTCGTCTTTCACTAATATCAATCTCATCAGTCTTCTTGTGGAAGAGGAGGAGTGCGTATGAAGGCTTTGGATCTCTCCTTGCTTCGATCTCACTCTGTCTGTGTACAGATAACGAGTTCATCTTCATATAGTACTGCCGTGAGTGCCATCACCATGTTCAGATCAATGCGTCTGATTTAAGATCTAGTATGGATCCCCTCCGCATTCGAAACGTGGTTATGAAGAATCAACCGTGATCAATTCCCAGCCAAAGAAACGACGAGTTTGATCAAGTTGGTCTAGGTTTTCGAATCGTGTAGATATTTTTATTTTTGTTCTAACACCATCGCGTTGTCACCCATCATCGTGAACTGAATTAAGGAACAGAGCCAACGCGTAACTTCGGCTGTGTGTTGAGCGTGATACTGTCTATGAAGCCAGCCCCATGGCATTAATCTCTGACATCCAGTCGTGGGTTACTATCAGACGTATTTTCATATCTTAACGTTCACTCCTAATCATCATATCTACATAGCTCGCCCTGTCATTCGCAGCACTTTTGGTTGCTCATGAGCCCGCATACTGTAACCGTATGAGTTACGCATGAGCCAGCTATATGAAATTAGTGATTTGCTAATAGCATCTCCTCGCAGGAAGGCCGACATGAGTGATCTTCCGACAATTGCCGACAACCGCCAGTAAAGACGCAGTGGAGACGATGTGTCCATTATCTCAGTTGCAAATCCGAGTCATCCCTTCGACTTCTTCCTGCGGCCCATGTAGTACTTCATCGATGTTCAACTTTACTCGTGTTTCACCCTCCGTTGCAAGGAACATAATCAAAACACAATGCCGATCGTAGGCTGGGTGTGATTCTCATCGTGATATTAGCGGTTTTTGAAGAGTGCAACTTCTAATTATGCCCCAACATAGGAATATGTTAGGTTGGTGATTTACCGACAACACCTTTCGCTTTTGATGGTAGATTAGGAGGCCAGAATAAGCGACCCACACCTGACGACCGAGAATCCACCATCTTTTGTAAACTGACAGTTTATTAAATTGTTGGAATCATAGTTGCGGTCGAAAAAGCAATATTCAAGAAGATAAGAAGTATAAATATGACCAGCGTTCTGAAGTTCGCTGCCACTAAGTAACCCACCATGTCTATGTCGACAGATGCCCCGGAACTTACTGAGGATGATCAATGGTTCATCCGTCAGATCTTGGGTAGTCTCATGGGATCAGTGGTCCTCCAAGGAGTTTTACACGGTATGAGCTTAATCTTCATATTCTTCCCGATGCCTAATTAACCGACTCGATAGGGCTATACACCTCCATATTGGCCATCACCCTTTGGCAGCTATGTACGCACTCTTCACACTTTGATGACGCCTGACCTGTGATTCCCGTAGGGACCAGCAAAGAACGGCGGAATAAGGTCGTCATGGGCGTCGTCGTCACTGCCATATACATTTTGACTACCATCAGCTTCGGCCTCACCTGTTCCTTCCTTCGTTATGTATTCATCGACAATGACGAGGATATGGTGACATCCTACTTCGCCTCCCAAGCCAGAGACAGGCATACGGTAGCAAAGATTATCGTTACCGCTACTTGTGGAGGGATCAGCACAATCCTCTCAGACGGTACCATGGTATGCGTGATCACCCTTTCAATATTGGTCGACTAATTCATGTCTGGACCTCCCTTGTATAGATCTGGCGGTGCTGGATCATATGGAGACGAAGCTGGCTCATAATTATTTGCCCCATGCTCTGCACGATCGTAGGTATAGGTAAGCCCGTCCTGTCCTTCAATAAGTCCAGACTCAGTGATGTACTCCTAGTCTGCAAGGTTCTGTCGGTGTACCATCTTGTCTCGGACAACGTCAATGGAGTAGACGAACAGACCGCATATGGCACTAGGATCAATTGGTCCATCATTTACATCTCTCTCATAATGGCGACGACTGTTTGGTGCACCCTGCTAATCATTTTCCGAATTGTAAACGTTGGAAGGAAGGTCGAACATGGCCTCCACCGATACCGCCGCATCATCGAAGTGGTCGTGGAATCAGCGGCTTTATACACCGCTTCGCTGATCGTGCTTCTGGTGATAGTCGCGCGGAATGATACACATGGAGATTATCTTGACGTCATAACCACCACGATAAGGGTACATCCTTCCTCTTCCGGGACGATTTGATTAGCTAAACTCGAGGTTTTTTTTCCTTTCCAAGGGCATTGCCCCCACTTTGATTGTTGGGCGCGTCGCGGCAGGGCACGCGCGCCCTGATGATTCATGGCCTAGTTCGGCTTTATCGTCCCTACGTTTCGGGGCCGCAGTTCACAGGGAAACGGATATGGGCACTACGGCGAGCCTTGCCAGTCGGAGGGTCGACAATCAGGCGGAACACCAGAGCCATTCGCAGGCGGCGTCCCTCCCTGTGTGACCGGATAACAACTTCGGCAGAGTTGCCGATGCGGCACGGACCTGATAACATCGTGTAATTTACTGGAGGAGTAGCCGTGGCTGCAACGAATATGATATCGCAAGGCTTGAGACTGACTTCCTGACGGGATAGGACACTGCAATGAGTGAAGTAGGAAATAGTGAAGGATGCTGGAACCGTATTGCTAGGTCCAAGAGAGGGAATGGGGAATCGCTAGTGATAGTCGCGGTTGTAGCTACGGACATGCGGGAAACTACGGATATCGTACACGCGATCGCGGAGGGACCGGACCGTGCCAACACTCCCAATGCGAGATTGAAGCGAATAAACTGCAATTCCTGGGATATCAATGCAACGGCAAACAAGCTTTCGCATGCAGCATCTGCAGCTGCTAAGCCATGGGACATCCTCAGGGGTTGTAGCCAGTTGGTGTCATAATCGACAGAGACGTAAGTGCAGACGTATCGTTGTTCGGTGCCATCTACGATAATGCGAGTAACACCCGATAGCGCGGGCTCCCTTGACACGGAGGAACCTGGCAGTTTGTTATCGTCCCGCTTTGCTTTATTGAGCCAACAACGATCCCAATCGTGAGTCAAAATGCCCTAGAAAGCGAATGTCAATCGGAATGGGTAAGTTGGATGTGTTCGACGGCGTACCCTGACTGCATGCATTCATCGCAATGTTCAATTGACAGAGGGCGGAGGAAATTGCAGTTCTGGCAAAAAGCGTTGTATAACTAGCCAACTGGAGGATTGTGCATAAACATGTTGGATCCCGCTCGCCTTGGCGACGAGTATGGAACGACTCCGCCAACACATTCATTAGTCAACGATATACTTTCAGAAGATGACGACCCTCGAAACCTGTTAAGAACGAATTAAATTATCATCGTAACGACGAGATTATTGTGTAGCTTCGAGAAGAGCATCCGTATCAGAGTTCCGTCAGCGACGACTGCATTATACCTGGAAGGATGACGCATAGCTTCAAGTGAATGCGAGGATGTTGCAACGTCTAGTCATGACTGTGTCGCTTCCTTGCACCCAAGTTTAGCGAGTTTGTCTACGTTTAACCTAAAAACGTGGACAGAATGATAGTCCATTGTCCCTACGGTGACAGTGTGTGATGGAGACAAATGTGCTGACCAGTAAACGGTAGGCGTACGCGAAGTGGATTGAGGCCATTCATCACTGTCACTATGGATCGTAAGAAAGTCTGGTCGTAATCCTTTCTCGCGTATACGGGGACGGTAGCCGAGAACGGATTGGTTGAAGGACTAGAATGCCGATTAACACGATGTCAAACTGCACAGATTAAGGTCACAAGTGAGCAAAAAAAAAACCAATAAGCATGAGAGGTACGTACAAATGAACGCACTTTGTCTAAATCTGCATACACCGACCGGTTCGGTTGTGTAGCATTGACCCAGGTGCACCACCGTCGTACCGTTCTTGACATAACATTCCAGCAACAATATCATTGTCAACGTATTCGGTATGGAGACTAAAAGGCGCGTCGACCTGTAGTTTGAGGACATCGCTGACATTGAAATTGCGCTCGTCAGATGGATGCATTTTCCAGTCAACATAAAGACGCACCATTCTATCTGGATAGGACGCCAGCCATGCTAGCTTCTATATGCCCCGAACGCAACAAGAACTTGAATTGCAACTTTTTTCGGGATTAAACAAGAGTCTGAGACTTGAGAGAGGAACGAAGGCCACATATGTGAGTGCCACGTAGACTGAACGTCTTCTACACTGCTGTCGCAGGACCATACGTAGCGCCGCGATGGTGGTCACCGTGGCTGGCGGTGGCGAGCAGGAACTGTGACTGTGACATCCCGCCATTGACGTGCTGACTCAACGATCCTGATGATGATGACGGGGGTCCTGCTTTTTGCCCTGTTTCTGCCCAATTTTCGCCTACGCTTTTGTATTTTGATTTCCTGACTCCGGCGGGATGTGTGAATTTACTGTATTTCTGATGCGTTACACAAAAATGAGCCAAACAACCCACGCTGGCGAAATTGCTGAAACAAGAACCACGATCCCAGGTCCAGTCAGCACCGGTGAACGCTAATCTCTGGTTTATCTCAGTACTACTCGTCCAGTCTGAATGATATTTTAGAAAAAAGAGTTACGAAGAAGGAAGAGAAGACACAAAAAAATACTGGATGGTTAAATTATGTACTATCTAGTTCTTAACTATTAAACAGGGCTATCATTCCCTCAGTCGTCCTTTCATTGTCGCGCTATTCATAAATTCAGACGAACGGTCCCATCCCGCAGCATATTGTTATTTTTCCTCGATGAAATCTTGTACCCGACGACACATTCTAGCATTGCCAGACTACGGCATGGTCCTCTACACAGTCTGAGACATGAAGACCAGTCTAATTGTCCCGCTACTCTATGGCCTCCCAGGCTGCTATATAAACCTCTCGTAACTTTGCAAAATTAATCTCCGTCACTCAGTCCTGAGTCATACTTCTGAAAATGTCTTATTCCTACCATTCCCATTCACCTCAGGACAAGTACGCTTCCGAAATAATACGCTCTCTGCCTCATAATCATTGCTGCAAATCTAGAAACCCATCGCAAACACCAATTTCTTCTCTCCAGAGATGCTCAGAGCAAAGGTATGTTTCTCACTCACTATATATATCCGTCTGATTAACCTCTCATTTTCTCATTAGAGCCACGGTCAGGCCGGCCAGATGCACGGGCAAGCGCCACCACCGCCACCACCGCCTCCTCAAGTAAGCACATTCGATGTCTCATTTTGTTTTGATCGTCAATTGATGTCCAGGCTTCGATGAACGGGACTGGAAAAGTGAGTACCTCACACTGGCAAGACTGCATGTTCTGCCAAGATCTCACTCGCTCGACGCATATAGAACCATTAGGAATCTCCGGCAGACAACTATAAGTACCATACACATCCTTCCTTAATTGTTCCTTCGCGAAGCAGTGATGATCCCTCTTGACTCGGATTTATGTTTTTCTCCTCTTCTATGAATGCCATCAGTTAGTGGTCTTCGTGGTAATTCTGCTTCGATCTTCGTGTAGATCTGGTGCCGGAACACATTCCCCGCAGTCGATACAAAGGCCCAAGCAATTTGGAGAAAGACAGATATTTATGTAATGTGGTTGTGTAAGTAATGAACGAATTTCGATTGAAACAGAAAAAGTCCGGTATAGTGTGTGCTTAGCGCAATAAGGAACGACAAGCACGAATTCAAGCTGAAAGAACTAAGCTAAGTTCTGGAGTCGTTTCAGTCACGGAGAGGTGCATATGACGACATTGAGAACAGCTCAGTCTCAACTTCGCAGACAATTCCGTCGTCGGGTAAAGTGCCGTTTTGGAAATAAGCTCGCGCGTACGCATAAGTGCAGGAGGAGGAAGCTACGAAGGAGGTATGCTATAGCATCGGCAAAATCAATGGACATATATGTGGTTTCGAAGGATGCTAACTCACTCCAGATGAATTTTGAGTAAGGACGACAGATCCGGGGAACGTGCTTGATGTTTTCTTTGCCCTAATGGAAGATTAATCAAGGCGAATAAACACAAAGATACAGGGAGGAGCGAATTACGTAGAAAGGGGAGTAACAGGATCTAAACAAGACGTTAGTTGCGCCAAGACATGTCAAAAGAGAATTCCATACCAGCTGTGTTTCCTATGAAAAGAATAGGATAGCTGGTATTTCCGCCAACTGGACCTACCAGATACATAAGGACGTGTCCTGGTTTTTAATGCAGAGATAGCTCACCTGTGAATCTGTCTTCTCGATGAAACTTCCATCCACTAAGAGAGATAGGATTAGCGCGAACACTCAACAAAGGGGGAATCCGCATACGAGCAACCGATCCTTTGAGTCATTAGCCAAAACGCAAAAGGCGATACATTCTGGATACTGTCCCAGTATGCAAACAGGTCTGCCACAGTGTCCGTGTTATTCAGCGCATCGCTGCAGGAAATAGCAATCTCTGCCTCCCAGGAATTATCGTAAACAGAAGATGGGTCATACGCCGTCGCTTGCATCTCGTAAATAATGCTGCCGTTACTTGCTGCAAGACCCGCCAGGCCTTCTGCGAGGATAGAGAAGTATGCATAGGGCTGGTACAGGGCACTCTTGACTGCGATTTGCAGGGCGGCGTAGTCGACGACACCATAGGAGGACGTAGAAGGGAGTATGACCGGGACGGGTTCAGTGAGAAGGGACTGGTATATGGTGTCGAGGTTGTTTGATATCTCCTCAGAGGTGGAAGCATAGAATGCACAGGCGTCAGGGCCAGCAGCCACACAGCCATCAAAGAATGATTGCATGTCTTTCTCAGTATCGGTGAGTTCATTGCGCCAATCACCTGGAAGGAGTAAAGCTCAGCCATTGAGATCTAGTGACGATGCGAAGCTAATATACCGTTGTAATAACCATCCATGTCCAAGACGCCTGATTGACAATAGTTACGGAGCTGGCAAACGACGAGAGAAATCAACGACACACCATCAAGGATCATACGTTCGACTTTGTCCTGGATATATGTTCATAATGGCATGGCTGAGATCATCAAAAATAAACGCACCGGAAA
This sequence comes from Desarmillaria tabescens, assembly GCF_030435595.1. Lineage (NCBI taxonomy): Eukaryota > Fungi > Basidiomycota > Agaricomycetes > Agaricales > Physalacriaceae > Desarmillaria > Desarmillaria tabescens. The sequence goes on from NW_026848557.1 coordinate 27,543, forward strand.
CATGGTAGCAAATGTAGAGCCAAGGACTGTCCCATAACTAGGCAGAAACGATTAGCCATCAAGCAGCGTGATAGAACTACTAGCTTACGAGACACCCCAGTACTGCAACTTCGGCTGACCCGCTGCCTCAGTAATTCGCAGCATATCTCGCGCAACGTTGTCAGTACTGATGTAATTCAGAATTCCATTATCCCTCTCCTCGGCAAGTTCCGCTATAACTTGCGCAGATGCCCATAGGTGAGGTATCTGGTCCGAAGTTGTGTTAACAGCAGCAGTCCAGTGATTGGTATCAGCAAGCCATTGATAATGCTCTTCTTTGGAGAGGAAGAACTCCGCTCGAGGTGTCGAATTACCAACTCCTGCAATTCTCTCAGATCGAGTCACAGTGCGCATTTAGAAGCGTACCTCGAGGATCGAAACCGACAATGTCGTATTGGTTCCCAATAACTGACGCAAGCAATGAACCAGTGGAAGCCAAGGCAACAACACCGCTACCACCAGGGCCTCCCGGGTTTATCAGTACCGTTCCTTTATACTCGGTGTCGGACTGTGCGGAAAGCTTCATGACCGCGAGAGCCGCTTTGTCGCCATCTTCGTTCGAGTAGTCGATGGGTACCTTTGGTCACGCAGACAAATATCAGTAAGAAGTACTGTCATAGGAAAGGCGGAAAGCATACCTGGAAACGTGTGCATTTAAATCCGGAATAGCAGTCGACCCAAGATAAATTGCTTGTTGGTTCAATCTATAATCGAGTCGTGAGCAACAGCGTGGCTAGGCGGAGTAAGACGAACAGTGCTCCAATCAAAGTCGCTTTGGGCCAATACGGTTGGGAACAGGAACACATGATAAAGAAAAACGAAGATCGCAAATATAAGAGACATTATTGAGAAGGACGATGGGAAGTACGACAGTACTGGCGACTATTTATACGCGTCGAGTCAATATTCATCGAGCTTAGCGCCAGGGTCACGTTGAAACGTACAATTGGTACAGATGCAGTGTGCGCAGCTGCAGCTGTTCGTTAAATCAGGCTTAAAAATCGGTGACGTGCTGCGGAAGATGGGTGCAAATGGAGGACATCCTGCGTGCATTTGCAAGCAACTTGGGGATATAGCCCGCATAATTATTACCATTGTGATCTCTATAGTTAAGCGCAGGTAGGAGCCGATGTTTAGAAAACGTACAAATGGGACCCATTATATTATATAGTTCAGGGTGGTGCCGTGGGACGCCCATACCCCTCAGTTAAAGTGAGGCTGTGTTTCATCACCAACCTTGTGTTTTCATGAAGCACGGTCGAGTAGCGCCGTCGTGGGGCAGGTGCAGTTGAGATGTGGTTTCACGTTCTATGCCAACACATACTCCTCCAACTTGGACTGCGCACTAACGAAGCATCAGCTTATGAAAAAGCATGAATCAGCGAGGGGTAACACAGCAACACATCAATGAGATAGGCTCACGCAACGATTGCTACAAGAGGTGAATGCGGATGGTTTTAGTCACGAAATATTATCATATCTGGGCTCACGAGGATACATCAGACTAGAAGGCAGGAAACGCGAGTTGTAGTTGGAAACCAACTGCCACCGGCAATTGCCGTCGGCCGACAAAGGAGGATGGACAAGAAAGGCATTCACCGCCCAGCGTCTGCCAATTTTTACTCCACCCCTTCCTCGACCGTACAACAGTACCCCGTCATTTAAAATCCACATCCAGGAGAATGTGAATATCTCAAAATGATAGGGCACTGCCGGAGTCACCGTGTATGTGAATTGAAGACTCAAGCTCTCCGGATTTCCTCATGTGCGAGTCATTGACTTATGTGGACATGTCAAAGCATGAAGTTCAAGTGTTTTCTGTGCGTGCTTTCTTGCTGGATTTTAAGGTATTGCTTTGACATAATTTGACATTCATACCGCAGGTTGGTGCCCACTCTCTTCTTATATTTGAGGAAATTGCTTACGCATAGCGGGCCGTAATCCAACATAGATCTCAAAGTCTGGCCAGTACTGGCCGTAGTGGTAAAATTCATTTCGATATCAACGTTACGGGTGCCTTTCAACCACTCGGAAGTCATCGGGAATCCGGATATCCGTGCCGCATGGCTACTCCGCAAATCGAGTCAGACGATTGTTAATCTATAAAGGTGCCTTAACATAAGTCTCTGAACCTTCCCGCGAACCAGATGTCTGCCACAAATTTCTGTTTCCCACTTCCCCCGGTCTTGGAGAACGAACGTGTGAAACTCGTGCCTTTTGATGTCAGTTCGATCCACCTGTCACTGATCCATACTCATGCGATCTCAGATCTCCGTCCACCCAAAGCTGCACGTCTATGCCGCTCCTCCAGTTTCCTTCTATGACTTCCTCCCTATCGGCCCATTTACCAATGAGCAAGAACTCATCACGTCCTTTTGGGAGAAAAGAATCAAAAACGGCGCCGGGGAGACCGCATTCGCCGTTTACGACAAGTCCAAGTCTGAACATGCCTACGCGGGGATCATCACGTACATCAACTCCTCCGTCGAGGATCTAGTGACAGAAATTGGCTTTGTGATGATCCTACCAGCATTCCAGCGGACTCATGTCACATCTAACGCTGTAGGGATCCTGATGAATTACGCGCTAAACCTTCCTGCGGATGGTGGATTAGGTCTGCGGCGAGTTGTCTGGACGGCAAGTGCATCGAACGCGCCTAGTGTGGGAGCAGCGAAGAGGATGGGATTCCAGATGGAGGGCGTAATGAAGTGGGCCCGTGTCTGGCCGGAAGCAAAGATTCGTGGGTCTGGAGGGGTGAGGGTCAGGAAGGAAGATCCCAGGGCTGAAGAATTCGCGTACGGACGTAATGTAGCCGTCTTGAGTGTGTGTTGGGATGATTGGGAGGCGGGAGTGAAGGCGAAGGTGAATGCGGAAATGGTGAGGACAAAGTGAAGTCACAGATTCGTTCGTATAGAGTGTTGGGAGATCTTACTTGTGGTGGTCAACTTTGTACATGTGAAAGGCTGATATAAATAGGTCCAGAGATGTTCGCTAAGCGGTACTCGCAAGGCCTCAAAATAACTCTGTTAATAGCAACAAGTATAATTAGAGCAAAACTACATTCAACTCGTCAGGAAAGTAATGCTTGATCGGCTAAAGCTCCTTGCCCTCTGTCGTTACACACCAGTTCCTGTTGAGCTGATGAGGCTGTCGGTCACTTGTTGACTTCAACGTAAGCAGGTGTCCGGGGCCGATAGTACAGCATCATAGAAATTCGCCGTGGAGTTCGGATGAAACTATGCAAGAAACTTTGAGCAATCAGCGGAAGGAATTCAAAGCGGCAGTCAGCAAAGATGTGACAATACGAAAGACAAGAGATTTGAGATGTTTGCGGGGAATTGAATGGTACCAAGCCCTTACCGGCAGTTGAGAGTAGACGTAGGTTTTTATTAATGCAGTCACAGTCAGATGCATCAGTGACATGATGAATGTTAGAGAAGAAATTTACCGGATCATCTGTGTTCAAAAGTTTAGTACTAAATACTAGTGGAAGTATGAGAAGAATGAATAGGTCTGTTTCTCCAAGCACGCGTCTGCTAACCTTAATATAAAATGAACAGTAAAATCCTACAATTCACTCGAAAATAATATTGCTCGCAGCTATGAACATTGAACATTTGATGAAAATAGAATTGAATTAGAAGGTCCCTAGACGCTCGGAGACACCGGCGTAAAAGAAAAAGGATCAGACTCTTGTTACCCTTGCTTATGCGAAGCTCGAACTGGTCGCATTCCCTTTACTGTATCTCGGCGCTTGAACATTTTTTAGGACGCCGAACCCAACCAAGAATGCCCCGACAAAAAAATCAGGAAACTCAGTGTGTAGTAACCAGGACAGTGAAGCATGGAATCCAGCCCACAATGTATTATATCCCAACCGGATGCAAGGAGCATAAATGAGATTTTATATGTATTTTGATGATTCAACTTGAAGGAAGAGGGACGGCCGGAAATTGCCGAGTCTTCTCTTTTCTCAACCACGACGCGCTTGGACCATGCCGATTTTACAGTCTGCTCTTTATGTCGCTTCTCCTGGTCCCCTTCTGACATTGATCGCAAATAATTGCTTTCTTGCAAGTCAGCACGTTCTTAAAGACGATTGACATGGATGGAATGGGCCTCCACCGACGCAGTCTTTCTGATACAGATATGCTAGGCTACACCGAATGGCTCCACTCTTACGGCAATAAACCTCGTCATACAGCTGTTTTCGGCGGGAATGAATAGAAACGTAATGGCACAAGCGCCGTGGACGAATTCGAACTCGGTTGACTTTCTTTCCGATTCATGATACGGTCATTATTAGGCCCGCCGCAGACTTGTTCTTGATATGGATATTCTCAATGACGACGGGTATTGCAGTGTACAATTGAACGAATTGATGTATCTCCTTTCTTACCTACGCAGACATCAAGGTCTCATTCTGGATGTCGCTAGGAAGGCCAGTAGTATGGTGCTTGCTTGCTTTATATCCCGGTACAGACGCTGGTTCTTTCGTTTGATAGCTACATCGTCTTACAGGCTGATTTCTGTCTCTGTAGTGCATAGGCCTGTCTATGATATAGAGAAAAAGTTTGCCCTCAGGAGCTGATACCATGACACAGGAGATAGGTGCGACTGCTCATTATCATGCTACGACAGCGAGGGATAACTGTCTTATATAGCCGAACAAAAAACGCTTCATCATCGGACCATCATCCTAGCGCTTACCTCGAGAAACGGCTAGATCCCTTTAGTAATGTATTTTAATTCAATCCGAAACGACGACTGCAGTTAATAACTATGTCTAGACTTCTTCCATTCCTACTGCTGCCCAATTCAAACATTAACTTACCATCGCCCATCTCAGCCTCCGTCTTGGCGCATGTGAGCTTCTAAATCACTGCTACGCCTCATTGTTTGTTTTTAACTCTACTTCTATCGTGATTCTTGCATTTACTCAACTGAATTCAGTTCTCTTCTTGCTCTCTGACCCGAAAATGCGGCAACAAACCGCTCACAGTTATTGGTCTGAAACAAATCCATCGCCCATGGTGGCTTTTAAGAAGGCAATAACGTGTGCTTCGCAAATCTCGGTGATAGCCTTGCTTCTAATGAGGTATGTTGTTTAATATGTGTATCGTGCAACACCAACCTCGTCGATGAGGCTGCCTGAACGTTTGGGGAAACTCCCTTAAATGCCACTTACGCCTTGATAGAAGGCAAGACCGCTACCAAGAGAAGTAAGTGTGAGCTGTTTGTCTAAGAGCGATGATTAAATAGAAACATAAGCAGATTTCTCCTCGCATATGAAATGTCAAGAGGTCATTTCTTTTTTCCTTGATTGGAGAGCTGGGCTCTGATAGAGACTTGACTAGGTAAGAACACTGCGTCAGAGTCATATCAGCAGAAATCGAGTTCAAGCTTCCAGGATTGAATTGTTCCATTTCATAATATGGCGAATTGTCGGACTCTGAAGTTCAGGTCAAGGGAAGGTCTTCCTGATGTGATTTGGGACCATCCTGAGACCCGGGTGCCATAGACCGGTAACTTATCAATTCTCCAGATCCAGAAACCTCGAGTTGATGGTAATTGCAGCCTATTTTCAGCCCTAGCGCTCCGCGCGTCAAGGTCATGTACCCAACCTGTCGGGACCACGAGTTCACATGGAGAGTGCCATGATGACTGCGTGCTTTGTGCACCACCTTCGGCGCTACTCTGATCCGATGAAGCGTTTATCAGACAGCCTTCTTTCATATTTCTGCCCTGTCGAAAGCGCCCAATAGTTGGTCCAGTCTTTTCGCCTTTGGGCTCTTCCCTCAGTCTCCCTAGAACGTGCTTTTCCCTTCTTCCGCTCTGATCTGCCTATTCATTTCGCCCAGTGCTCGGATGTGGCCGGATGCAGGTCGTATCGATGCGTCTGTATTATTTAATGACCGAGGGAGCTTAACGAGCGTCTGTCGCTGTTTTTGCTTCTACATGCAGTGGAAATGACAAGTCCTTCGCCGATCTCGGGGTTTTAATCTCTTTTTCAAATCGTGCCTCGTTCTTTTCAGGTGCGTGCTTGCTGGCTTCCTTTTCTTCCATTCTCACCGACGTTTGTTTTATTAAGAACGGCTCCGGATCCGTGAGACATGTTGGTCTTGGTCGCTAGTAAGTTTTTCTTGGCGTCCCTCATACACGCTGCATTTGACCTCGCAGTGTGACTGCAGAATGTATTACCGGGGCCTTAGTGCGTGGTATTGGAGTAGAACGTTGCGGTGATTCGGTCATGTCTCAATACGCGGCCCAGGGACGTTCAGCATGGTGGATCCTCGCACGAACGCCGGATGACTCAGACTGCGTATTGGCGCCGAGAGATCAATATCATGTACCGATTCGCTAGAGCTGAATCGTGGGCAGCGACGAACGATTCCATAGATGGCAGGCATGGCAACAGAAGGACAACGAAAACTACGACGCACGGTCTGCAAGAAGACTGCTATCGGAGAAAGGGAATTAGAGGGAAAGAACGAGGCTCGGTGGATCCGTCATCCAATGGAGATGATTGTCATTGATTTACTTCCGGCGGTTCCATATTAGGCGGCACGGAAAATCGGACAGTTGCCGAAAAGGAACGACTATAAAGCTGCCGGTTGATTTGCGTTCGTTTACTCCACCACCCTTTCCACCTACAGCCACCATGGCCACCGTTTCCCTCCCCAGTATTCATGAAATGTTTCCAGGTCAGTTTATCTCTCTGCCTCCTCCCATCAAGCCCCCTTTGATGTTGACTCATTGCTGCTTACAGAGCACCTGCTGCGCGTTGCGCCCGAGGCGCGCGTCAAAGGCTCCGCGCCACCTAGCCTTATCCCTCCTCATCGCCTTGAACGTCAAGGTCAACCGCAGGGCTATTCTTTCGGTGTCCTGCGCTCAGACCCGGCTTCTTCTTCCCTCACACATATTGCATCTTCTGCTACGCTTCCTTACCAGCCTGCTGCTACCGAGGCCGCAAGCCGCGCCACTGCCAGCATGATAAGCGACGGTGAAGACGACGGTATTGGCCTTGGGAAGAAACACGTATGCAAGACTTGCAACAAGCGCTTCAACCGACCTAGTAGCCTGAGGATACACATCAACACCCATACTGGGGCTACTCGTACGTTAGGTGTTACCTTGACAGCTCCGAACCTGAACTGACACAAATCTATGCTGTAGCATTCACATGTCCATTCCCCGGCTGTGGGCGCGAGTTCAATGTAAATTCTAACATGCGCCGACATTACCGAAATCACACCAATCCGGGCGCTGCTTCCCTATTTCCAGGCAGCTCAGGTTCGAGTTCTGGTACCACGTCGAGATCTTCCCGTCCTCCACAACCTTCAGACGAGGAAGATGATGAGGATGATGATGTTGAGGAGGTCCCGAGTTTCAGGCTGCAGGCAGCTGTATTTCCGCGATATGAAGGCGAGAGAGTACGGAGGAGGATGTATGATTATGACTTCAACGACGAGGATGTTGGGATGGCTAGGAGGGAGAGGATGAGTGTCAGCAACGTCCGAGAGGAGAGGGACTACACTCGGGTCAGTTACCGTTGACGGTGAATTGCATTCTACATTCCCACCCTTACGATTCGCGTTCACTGCTTTTCACGGCTTTCTATGCTTCATTGTACCTTCATGTTCACTGTATCCCATAGCCACAATACCAAATACCCGCTTCTCTTCCATGGCAATGAACGCCGCCGACCGGACCTCGGGCGGGAATATGAAAATTGTTTTCCCGGTGGAACATTCGCGAGCCAAAAATTCAAAAGACGAGAATCCTTTCCTGATAGGGAACGGGCGCCAATCTTCATCGCAAATCCCCCATTTTTCATTACGGATTGCTGATTGGCTGTAGTGCGCCCTTTTGTTATTTTCGTTCGCTTCCCCCTCAAGCTGCGCAGCAAAAATGGCGCCAGCATGCACACGAAAAGGGGGGTTTACGGTCCGTTATCTGGGCTGGGCCTTGAGGCACCATTCCGTTACTCGGGAGTGGCGCAGTACCGGGGCGGGAGATATAGCGCGCGTGACGCAGACAGTCACCTGGAACTGTCTCGCTTTGGGATTGGACATGTCCATGCAGCACGTAGGTACAGGAACGAAAATACGACATTCGACGTAACAATGCGCAGATCAGCGCCAATACATGGATGTCCTAGCGACGAGGGATGGAATGCAGTTTCTAGGGTAAACTCGGCACGGCTAGCTCCCTGAAAATGGGTATTAGGCGCAATTACTGTAAAGCGCGTTCGGCGATAATAGAGCTCTGAGAAGAGATTAGGATCTCGAATTAGGGGAAGGTACACCATACCCATTGCCGGCGGTTAACTGGGTCAAGGCGTGCCTCGACTATCGGCAAATCAGCATGCATGTCCAGACACGGTCAGGAATGAGATTAAAGACCGACGGTATCAGATAAGAATGATCATACACGAGAAATATATTAGGCCCTCGGGGTCCCACGGCCATGAGATTTTTCGGTGTCAAGGATAATGACATCCCCGCGCGTCGAATCATACGTATTCCAGCGAAAAGCACGAGGTGCCTGTGCCATTGGTGAATATTTCATCCGCGCGTCTTGATGCAGTTACGGCGGAAGAGGAATGATTAAAGGCTCTCAGGTTGGGCTCATCGAGACATGAACGTGATACTATAGATACGAATAAGCGCGGTAGCTTTCACTCGCGTGTAGTACAGCTTGAAGGACACTGTAAGGCACTTGACCAGGACAGAATTTACGCAGCGGCGATCGCTTGTCACGGTTGCCGACAGAGGGAAAATATAGTGGCGGAGGATCACGAGAAAGGACAGAGCAAGGAGCCGATAAGGTACGTCTGGTATTCATTGCCGTGATGCCAATGCTCAACGGAACCCGCACGACCAGATATCCAGCAGGGATTTCGCTACCTTTAAGAGCAAGGCTTTCGTAAATATAGAATTACCAGAACGACCGGAGGAGATTAATATCATGCCATATATTTTTTCGATAAGTCGCTTATACCTCTGATTTGAAGAAAACATCTTCGAGAACGGTCCACGAGTTGTTGGGCGCTATTGCAGCTTCGCCGGCATGTTGCTGATAATACGGATATGGAGGAAAGGATGCAATTTTCAGCGGCAGTAGGAGACTCCCGTGGTTCTATAAAGAAAATATATTCATTTATGGCGGCTAGCGTCCTCGAATGGAGAAAAGTAGCGGAGTGGAAGTTCAACACGACACGGCCATCGTATTATGTAGTTGGGAGATTGAAGGAGGTAAAGAGGTCATATGGATTGACCCTGCCTTGCGGAAGAGAAGTCGCAAGCAGCACCACAAAGACGTGGGCAAACAATTCCACGCAAACATGAGTCCTATCAATAGATTTCAGGACGCTAATCACAGAGACGGAGTCTAGCCTTCGAATGGACATATAAGATATAAGCATACCCAAAAAGGATATCCCAGTTTAAATTGACGCTCCGTGAAATCTGAAGTCTTCATCGCTGGCCAGGGCTATTCCCCCCCCCCCCCCCGCCCCCCCCCCCCCCCCCCCCCGCGACTGAGGGTGCCGTTCGGAGGGAACTTCAATGGGTGGACCTTATTCTTCCTGGAATATAAATCCATGGACGCGTTGCGCTTCCAAGGGTTGGAGAAGGAGTTGAGAAGGAGAGCATGTAGTTGTGACTAGTATTCGCCTGGTATACACGAGCAGACACAAATCACAAGTGATGCCATCAACAGGGTCTTCTGTTCGTCTGATCGGAATAGTGATTAGGATAGGTAGTGCAGAAGTATGAACGAGAGAGGCAAATACTCACCGAGAAGACGAATAGAAATTGAGTATCCGATACAAAACAAGCTATTTGCCAATGTTCTGTGTTTTCCTGTGCGAGCAACAGCAAAGAGCAGTGATCATCGTCAGGTTTCTCGAAGCGTGTACGAGATGTGTCCTTCTGTGTTGATATCGCCGTATTATGAACGGTGAAAATATTTCCGGAATCTGCGCGTTCATCAGTCCGGCGCGATCTGGCAGGCGAACCACGCAGGCTGCATTACGCCGCAGTGTATGTTGGCTCCAGGAAGTTGAGTTTCCAGTCCATCAAAGCAGCGCATGTCAAACGCATGTTAAATAGATATTATGAACCGTAGCATGTGAGTTCCTGAGAAATAAAGCGAATCGGGGAAAATGCGAGGCAAAAGCTGAACATCCAATGAACTTGCAATGAACAGGGCAACGGTCGGGGACCATCACGGTGGCCTGGAAGCAGGCTTGCTGAGTCAGCGCGCTGCTCATCCAGAAAAGGTAGCGTGATGTCGGGAAGTCACAGTCACGTTCGTAGCTCTGCTCCCGACCACATGAGAGCACTATTGTCAAAAAGGGTCGCCTTCCAGTCCTGCCGTCGCGCAAAGGACGTATTCTCGAACTCAACTATTCCTCTTGATGCGTCGTTGTGATGGTAGGAGACCGTGTTTCCTTGCTCAGCTCGAAAAGTTGTATTTTTCCTCGTGATGTGGGCATGTAGAGTTCAGGCAAAATTTGAATAAGCAGGTGCGTTTTTATGTCTACTAGGATTTTTTTTGATTTATGAGCACGATTTCTTCACCTAGATGATACCTTTCTCAAGTTCTACCCTGGTGCGCCTTACAGTGTTCTCTATTCTAAACTTTTTTGATAATACCGTCGTTGTTAGTTTTTATGTTTAGTGGCGATGGTATTTCAAGATTATTGCCCCCAGATTGATGCTGGAACCGCGGCTGTCGGTGTATACTGAATTGGATGCCGTCACACTCACAAAGTGTGTGTTACTGTTTCGCTATCATGTTCTCTGCTCACTCTGTGACCGAAGACTCCAAAGTGCATTGATACCGAGGCTGCTATAATGCTACCAGTAACTGAATTGTTGAACCACGAGCGGGCGGTGCTCGACTGACCCTTTGTTCGTACCTGTGAAGCTGGATATGCGAGCAGGACTCGGGCCGTTCAGAGAAGCAATGCACCGCACAACAGTCTACGTGCAATCACTTCGATATCTTACTCCAATATTGCTCTTCCAAGTACGTACGTGAGTGTGGACCGAGAAAGATTCGCGTTACACGATCGAAGGCCGGAATGTTCGTCACTTTCTTATATCACGAAACCGTCACTTATACTTACGCCTCTACTATTGTTCAGGTGTTTTTAAAATTATTTCTGGACCAATTCTTGCTGTAGGATCAAGGGACTTCGGTGTCAGAAAAGATGAAGAGCCCTGCTACGTATCAACCAGACACTCCAGAATCATCTGCAAAGCTCAATGTCTGTCATTCTTGCGACGCCAGGACTGTTGGGAAAATACGAGAATGTCGTCCTATCTTGTCGTTGCACAATCCGCGCGTCGTATACTTCTTGGCAAGATTCGCCCCTTTGATATGTCGGGAACAAGGTTCTCTTTGGAACCATAAGAGGGTCGAGAAGCATCGGCGTCTTATGCACCCGTCCTGGCTTGTTCCATGTAGGGCACAACCATCATTAGAAGAATTCTATGCTGATCAACTTTTCAGCCCCGATAAATTATTTGCCGAAGAATGACCCAGCCGTCGCGAAGGAGCTTCTAGGCAGGTTCCAGGATTGATATCCCGAGGGTATGTTGTCGATCTTCATGTCATTTTCCATGACTCAAGTTTAATAGGACATTCCAGTGTAGAGAAGGATGCTGCTCTCGGAGCAAAGCAGAAGGATTTGGGAGAATGCTGTCGTAGCACCCCTTTGCTAAAAACCTTCGAACTCGAACTGCCTCCATCTCGCTAGCTCGCTAACGTCACTTGATTTCGCAAAACGGAGGTCGCGATGCTACCGGGCTGATAATTAGCGGCCACAAAGTGTATATACTGCCTCCCTGGAATATGAGGACCACGGACCCCTTTATGGACAAACCGCCGGTGATCGCTAGTCATATACATGGCCAAGCGGGCGATAAAGAAACCCGGATTTCGTGAACGAGGCAGCTTGTCTCGCTGCTTCAGTGACCCCTGAGCGGCATTAAGCTTTGCAGCGGAGACCCACCTTCCCAACGTTGTCTTCGATATCGGTGGTTACAGCGCTCTTGCTCCAGTAACGAGTAGTTTGGGGGAAGAGGGACATGCTCTTTGTCCGAGTGTTATAGTTGGTGTCTTTTTTTATCGTCAGACAAATATCAACCTGATTGTCATACTTTAGGCATGGCCTGTATTCAAAGGTGCTGTTCCGGTATTTGCGACCGTTGCTGTCTGTTATCGAAGCGCGAGCCTTCTATATCCATTCTGTAGGATCCCCGAACATTTTCCACCGATGTGGTTCGCACCACCATTGTTGAACACGAAATGCCTTCATGATGATTAGGACCTCAGTCAAGCCTATCCGCACCCGTTGCTATTAACGGAATTATACAAGTACCGCTCAGCGAAGATCCTTGAATCATTTTCCCTTTTGATCGACCCTTTCGCGCTTGCCAACATGTGTGAAATCAAGGACAAAAATACAACTTGATTTCATTCTCGCCATCACCGCATTCGCCTGCTCCTTCGCTCCAGCCTACAAGTCATTCCAGCAGGCACTCCAAAGGGCCACATTTTGTCCGTATGCAAGCACTTTCGTCTTGGAATCCTCCTTCCTCACTTAACTCCGCCGGAGTCATGGTCCTTGCTTCAAGTCATGCGCGAGCCCATTTCATCATGCCATCCATCTGGAACTCCATCCTCCTCGCTGGCCCCACACTAGGCGTGTTCGATGCCCTTGTCCTCCATACAACTCTCCGTAAGATTTCCGGCCACATTGAGAATGTAATTCATCACAAAGTCTAATATTGTCACCAGGTCCTCAACGGACGAGTTAACGTACACGAGACCGGCGGAGGCATGTTCAGGCTGGGATTTGTGGTGAATGGCGAATGAAGTCTCCCCGAGGCCGTTTTAATTCGGTTCCCCAAAAGAACATGATGAGGCCTTCCTGGTCGGTGACGGTCTGACGGTGGGAAGTGGTAAAATCAATGGTGGAGCAACATCAACGTGCTGAACGGAGATCTAGTTATGGTGTGACCGTGGAACGGAGCACTGACAGGTGGCCTGGCTTCGAACTCCCATTGATTAGGCACCTGTGTTCACACGTTCGTTTTCCAAGGCAGGAAGCAGGAAGCAAGC